>NW_011367006.1:27542-102700 GCF_000735185.1 Notothenia coriiceps
CATATTTCGCAATTTCACCGCATAAAATCACATAAAAACCCCGCATGTTTAATCGCATAATCAAGGATTTTAGCCCGCATAATCAAGGATTTTTGCCCGCGATTTTCTGGAGGGTCCAGCTATTACAAACGCCAAATATCCTTATGTTGCCATGTTAGCAAAGCGCTACCTGGCTGTATCTGCTACCTCTGTACCTAGCGAGAGGGTGTTCTCCACAGCAGGAGACATTGTTAGTGCCAGCAGATCTGCCCTTTCGGTAAGCAATGTGGACAAGTGAATTTTTCTTTAAAAAAAACATGAAAATACAATGACAAGCAAGCAAGTCCTAATGTCAAGCTCGCTGCTTAGGTGAGTATTAGTACAGTACAGTTCAAGTACAGTTCAAGTACAGATTATTTCAGTTCATCAAAATGCTGCACCTTAATGTTTATTTTATTATATTTTGTATTTGAGTGAATATTCACAGTTTAATAATAATTAAAAACCCAAAATTAATAGTTTATGTTTTGTGAGTACTAGTACAGTAAAGTTCAAATACAGACTATTTCAGTTCATCGAAATGCTGCACCTTAAAGGTGGGGTAGGTAATTTTGGAGAAACCGGCTCGAGTGCGCTAGAATTTAAAATACACAGCCGGAAAAAATCTGCTACTTCCTTACAGAGCCCCTCCTCCAACACACACGAACGCACACATGACCAATGAGGGCACGAGATACGTTTGTGCACAGATGGAAGGCTGACAGGCAGGTAGGCCATCCAGTTATTTTAGCATGGCCGGCTAAGATGATTGGTCGTGCTTTTTACAGTACTACGGCTTCCACAGATGGCGTTTTTTTATAGATTTTTTTTCAAAGCACTTAAGATATTCATTGCTATCGGGATTTTAAGAGCATTCCATGGAATATAACAAAAAGTGTATCTCGAGTCGGTTTCTCAAACTGAACTACCCCACCTTTAATGTTTATTATATTATTTGTTGTATTTATTTTAGTGAATACATTATTCACAGTTTAATAATAATTAAAATCCCCCAAAAAATATTTTATGTATTGTGATCATTTTTTCTGCTGTACCGAAAACGTACCGAACCGTGAGCTAAAAACCGAGGTACGTACCAAACCGAAATGTTTGTGAACCGTTACACTCCTAATATTTATGTATAAAAGACATCACAAGTGCATTTTGCATGATATATCCCCTTTAAAGTTTTACTCCAAATACTGATCGATATAGCTGAAATTAATAATTCATATATATATATATATATATAAATGGAAAATAATTCCCTCTTAAATGAGTACATGTGCCTTGGTGTATCTTCTGTTAAAAAATAAGAATTTCCTTCCTTCCACAAGCACTCAGGTCATAAGCAGCAAACACGGCAGTAATGAGAGCTTTTGAGCTTGAAATACAGGCCTACATCATTTGGTACACCACTTTACAAGACAAATGCTTATTGTTCCTTCAACATGGTGTTGGTCAGAGAATGGAAGAAAATAAAGTGTGTGTTAATATGAGTTTATGACTGCTTTGGATTCATATAAATTAAAAACAACATATACATGTCTGAGGGTGTGTGCTATTTCTATAGACTGCTCCATATAATCACACAGCTTTGGAATGTCATTTTTTTCTAAATAAATATGAAAAGGCCTTGAAAAAATGCACTAGTGTGGACATTCAAAAGGAGTGCATACAAATCCTAAAGCCTTATCATGTATTTTAACATAAAGCTTTTGAGAAAGCACAAACTTTATGAGGAAGGAGAAGCTGGTGAAAAAAGGATTAAGATTACATGTGAGCAGACTTAAAAAAGGCACCAAACTTTAAAAAAGGAACTGACAGAAAATATAAAAGAACCATAAAAAACACATCAAAACAACCACAAGGCAGTTATATCTAACAGGACTTCCTTCTGTTTAAAGAAGTGACTGAAGATAGGGTTGTAAGAGTATGAGTTATTATGGTACAATAACCGTCTCAGAAATCATCAAGGTTTCAGGTCCAACTGGATTTCACTGTCATTCTTTTATGTATAATTACTAATATATCAGTTACACTGACCCTTAAAGAACTGAAAACAGTATTAATAATATGATAAAACATTAGCATAAAACTATGACATGTTATATAATATTACTGTAACATGTTGGTTTACAAACAAGCATAACTATGGCATTTTAAATTAAAATTAAAATAACATCACCTGTACTCTTTCTGAGAGCGCCATACAGCACTTGTGCATAATATCCTTGATCAAAACTCTAATATCCAGGACTACACTTTTTTTAATTGTGTTGTCGGCATTTTAAAAAATTCATAATGCTCTACTTCACTTCTTAACCATCCTAAAGCAGTGTGTCCTTCACCAGCTGGTATCATCAACACTTCCAAGCATTAGGACCTGTTCAATCAAACAATCTCAAATAATTAGTCAATATCAGGGCAGAGAAGTTTTCTGGCACAGATAGGGGTCACATATTGTGTGTGCTTTGGATAACAAAGAGACAATAGTGTATCTGCCAGGACTCCCTGAAGGGACTTGGTTTCCATTCGGGTGGAAGTCTATAGGGATGCCAAGGAACCAACAGTAAACACTGGTGTTGGTGCAGCCCTACATGGCAGGGATGTCATGTGGATTTTTCATTCAAATTAGATTGAGTATATTTTGTATAGGTTCATCTATACTTGATATGCTTGAGGCAAAAGGCAAGAAGCAGATCAGAAATCGGTATACAATAATAAAGATGTAAATAGTAAAAGCTGGGTGAAGTATTGGATGATTCCAGTACTCATCTTCGTGCCATAAACCTAGAGCTGTTTAGTATCATCATTGGGACATAAAGCCATTTGTCCTTGCATGGACACAATGGCAATAAAGAAAAACGATAACCTATCTTGAGCTTGTGAGAAAATGAGGAGTGAAATATTCTCAGTGAGTGACCAACAGGAGTGACATTCCCCTTACTGTCGTTGTTCCAGGTCGTTTTCTTAAAAAGGAAATACGTCATGTAGCCTACTGCTGCTCAACCAAAAAGCATAATCTTGGTCATGTATAGTTTAACTTCTGGTTAGTGAAGTCTTCTAGTAATGAAAATACCACTGTACTAACCATGGCTTCGAGATAAAATATATACATTAACAAGACCAATACTGGTAGTGGTAAAAGTGGCATTTTAACAACTGCAGTTTTAGACTAACTAGTCACCTACCGTTGGACTTTTGTAGTGATTGGTACAATATATAGTAATGTCACTGTACAATAAAGGACAAATACACACTGAATGACCCATGGCCCTAAGGTGAGCTGCAACCCTTGGTGTTAACATGTGCAACAGCATCTCACGGTGTCATCCCAACAAATCGATCAGCAGCTGGGGCGGCATAGTCTAATCTCATTTAATCCGGACAGCTGCTAAAAGTGGCATCCTGCGGGCCTAGCTAATGGAGACGTGGCCTGTGAATTGTGTCTCAAGAAAGCACTAAACGTGGATTAAAAAGCCGGGTCACACTGTCAATTCGCGGTCGACAGGCTGCCCTGCATGTGCATATCACCAAAGGCAGTTTATCAGTCAGTCCTGCTGCTCACCTGTATTTTGACGAAGCCTTGCCAAGACCCGCTGTATCGGTTCCGCTCGCGCTCCCATATCCCTCCGACCGGCGACCCGCCTCAGCCTCGCTTTCCCCGACACCGGCTCAGGGCTGGGGGGGTGAATTCACAAATGTCTCCTCGTATATTTTTTACAATAAACGTGTAGACGTCATTACAGCAGCAGGGTGAATGAATCCAAATACATCAAAGAGCTTTCCCTGTAATGTTCCCAGGAAAACCTGCTACAGTCCATTTAAAAAGAGCGTTATTAATCAAACGGTCGTTTTCAAACCGTTTCTCCGCTTTATTGCAACACGTCGTCGGTTGTGGCAGTTCACTGAGTGAGGGTCGTTGTTCATGTCCCTCCGTCGTTGGAGCTCGGCATGATGGTTTCTATCCACATAAGGTAAAAGTGCCTCGGGGTTTGACGAAAAAGGCGATCCTCACGTGTATTCAGCGGCTGGTGTGTGCAATCAGCCGGACAACTCCCGGACCCCGGAGCGGATAGCAGCTAAACGGAGGCAGCATTTCCACAGGATCTGGTCCATCCCCTTGGACATTTCTCCCACGAAAAAAAAAATACGTACAACTCGGCTATTCCCCTTCCGTGTTTGGCTGCGCAAATCCCGCACGGCAACGTTATGTTTACGCACACCTGACTCGTTTTTGTAAATGGCAGACCGCAGACACTTTGGAGATCCTGCGGAGAAAGGGCGCCACTGGTGGTTTCTGAATATTAAGGAATCTGCAGCTGAATCAAAGAGGGCAGTGTTTCAGAGAGGCTGCTGCCCTCCCTTTGCAGAGTCACACAGAAAGACCCTGGGGGACACTGTTTTGGTTAGTCAGTCGGTTGTTAATTTGAGGGTGCGGTCTGTTTTGAAGGGTAGTGGTTACAATTTAAAATCCGTAAACTACATTAAAGGAGAAAATGTCAAAATGCGTGTTTGAATAGGCCCAGTTTTGCCACAACGCATGCGTAATTTAGAATTGACCCAAATCAATATCCAAGGACCAAGGGACGAACAGGCGAAGCTTCACTTGTGCAGTAAATAAACGTGAATTATCAGCACCATTTTTGTCAATATTAACCTTAATTTAAAATGTAAAATGTCGTTCACTAATCTGGACTGTAGTCTATACGTGTAAAGACTACCCGAAGAAATAAGGTTATTTTACATTTTTAACTTTTGTTTCTAATTATGTAATCTATTAAACTTGATGTAAAATATTATTATCCGATTTAAACATCACATCGTAATCATGTCATTACATAAGGGTATTTTGATTTGATTTTCGATTATATTATAAATAATTGATTGTCATAAAGGCGTTTGTTTGTATTTGTAGTTGAAACCAGTTTTAGATCACTAGTATGGGTCTATATTTGACTCGTTTTGACAATACAGTCTATGGTTTTGACAGTATCTTTCATATCAACCGGTAAACCAACGCATCTGACCAATAGCTCCGTACGTTACCGATTACTGTCTTGACCTATTCAAATCTTTTCATGGAGCTACGTACACTGGGCGTGGATCAGCGTCACGTAATAAACTGGTGGTGTACCCACCCTACTGTCATCTATCAGAAATGCAGGCGAACAAGCGAAAGCAATGCCAACAATGTTTTAAATAAGAGATCAAATGGATGAGAAAAGCCTCATTAACACCTTCTCTCTCCGTCTCTCTCACTTTCACACATAGCCTGCCTTCCTGCCCTACTGCTGACCTCAGGGCTCCAGGCCATGTGGCAGTGGATCTCCAGCCTGAAAATACAACCAAAGCTGTCATTGGTGTCTCATTTGAAACATCATTTACTCTGCATAGCTGTAATGCATGCCATTATAAACGTGTACAAACAGGGGCAAACGTGATGCAGGAAGGATTCCCCTATTGAGAAGAAAACGTGACTCATAAAATACTGATAAGGTGTGGCCAATACTCTTATGGGGACAGACAGAGGAGGACTTCCAGTGGTGTCACTAGGGAATGTGCTAGTGGGGCAAAATGCAGAAATAGTGTCAGTAGACTAGACCAGTTTAATTCCGCCAAACAACGATCTGTCCTTGTAGCCTACAGCATTTGTGACCCCTATTATAAGCAGGATGTATGTGTAAATGACCTCTGATCTGACAGTGGTAATGTCCCTGTTTGTTCTGTTAGATTTAAGCATGGTGGGTGGGGCCGAGCCAGGGTCTCAACTCTGCAGGAGGAGAAGCAGGTAAATAGATTTATTATATTCTACAGTCCATTTCCTTAATATTCATCTAACTCTATGATTTTTGGTTTGAAGATTTCTGCCTTGTCAGAAAATGTAGTTACAAAAGGTATTTGTGATTCATCTTAAAAAATCAGAACAAGTGGTTTTTGACAAGAAGGTTTTCACAGGAATTTGCTCTGGTATTTTGTTTCATGACGGTCACAAAAAACATAGAGAATAGAGACAAGTAGCCTACTGCAAGGAAACAATCATAAAATATAAATAATAATACATAACAGAAATATGAAAAAAATCTTTATTTATTTTTTATAGAAAATAGTTGAACTAAGAAAGAGGATTAAGACACTGACCTCAATATTAGTTGAATTTGAAATTAAATTAGCTTGTGTAAGCAAAAACAATGTAACTGTAATTTTCCAAATACTTTCTCCCACTGCATTGTACCTCAAAAAATTCACAAAACTTGTATGGACGTTATTATTAGGTAATTATAAGTCTTTAATACTTAAGATTAAGAATATTCTTAAAAGGCTCCAAAACCCAGGATGGAGTCAAAGAAAATAGACTCCCCCTATTCTTGAGGATGAGATGGTACATCCCAGTCTCTCCTCCTCTCCCTCTCTTTCTCCTCCCTCCTGCTTACAGTGTCCTCCATCTCTCCGCTCTCTCTCATTTTCCTTATATTAAGGACATTCTCACTTCCAGAGACTGCTGCAGTTCCTTCGTCATATGTTATTTTTTTAATCTCTAAAGAGCTCTTGGAGAGGTATGTATTGTCCATATTTCTTCTAATCAATGCATGATGTCATTGGAAGTTTATTTGTAAAGCCTATATTCTGTAATGTGCAAGCTGCTATGATGCGTTTATTCAATAACAGCATTTTTTTCAGCTTCATTTCCCCCCCCCTCATTTGTATTTCATTGATTTCCTCGCAGTGATGATGGTCCTTATTTCTTTCCTCCATCTTGCCCTCCATTTATAGCACACATGACTCATGCAGTTTAACAGAGTGAGAACAGAGAGTAAGACGGGGGATAAAATCTACATGTGTTTGTGTCTGGATTAGGCTCTTTCTCAGAGAAATATAGATTCAGTCCTTGACTCAGAATAAACTCAGCTGTTAAGAGTATACTTCCTCCATTACAAAACTGATCCCACTTTCCCATGAGAAAGCTATACACAGGAAGCTGCCATAAAAAAAATGTCACTGTCATATTGTGTCACAGCTGCTGAGACCAAAATAAACTATTCCTTGTCCTCTGAGCATCAGCGTGTTCCTATCAATGTCATATTTTTCCAAGGTCATTTTAAGGCCCACCACCACACCGCTGCTCAGCTGTACAGTGAACACATGGATTCAAAGGCTTTCATATTCCAGTGTCTCTACGCTCAGCAGAGCAGATAACGTGATGTGTGAGCCTAATTTAGAGGGATAATCTGTGTCTGTTTGCTGTGTTTGTTCAGTGAAGCAGCACAGAGCTGACCTTATAAAGAATCCTCCTGACCAGACCACACCTCTGTCCCTGAGTCCATGGAAGCCAAGGCCAAGTCCGGGGCTACAGCACCCAAGGCGGCACCTAAAGTGGAGAAGAAGGAGCCAGCAGCCCCACGCAAGGCTGATCCTGCCCCTGTAGCCCCTGAAGTCCCTGCAGCCCCTGAGCCCGAGCTTCCTCCTGCCCAGGATGGGGCAGCAGAAGCAGAAGCAGAAGCAGAGGCGGCAGGGGACGAGGCTGCGGCCTCCGGCACAGACTCTCTGGAACACCTGAAACCTTTTCTCATTGGTGGAGCAGTTATTGCTGCAGGAGCCATCTTGCTGGGAGTGTTGCTACTGGCACGGAGAAATTAAACCAACTCATTATCTCAAATTAAAGTATGAATTGGATGATGAGTTAGAGCATTGTTGACTATTATGGTACAGATGGGGGAATGGGAGCCACTGTGCGTCTTATGTTTGTTTGTGTTTTGGCCTGCTTTCACTTGTAGTGAATCAAACCATTCCATTTTTGACATGGAGCATAATTACACATAATATATGCATGATGTTGCTTCATTACTGCATCTGTACTGTAATCAATTCCTTTAAAAAAAACACTGTAGTTCTGAGCTACAAAGCCTCAACTCTTTAAAAGTAGTTTATTCAACTGCTTTATCTTGTCTAATCCAGTTTACATATATATTGACATCCTAGCAATATTTGTGAATTCTTACTCTGAAAATCTGCTGGTTCACTAAATAATAATGAAAAACTATCCACAATCTTGAAACATTACAATTGTAATAATGGCTATCAGAGTTGTTGTCGGTCTTATTTGACTTATTTTTGGTTTTTAAACTATCTAAAGGGAAGACCTGAAATTAGTCGACACTATGCATTGTGATGTATTGCACTTATTTTGGCTAAAAAAATTCCTAAATGATGGGACTCAGTTAAGAGACACTGCATATCCAAAACATGTCATAGGGTACAGTGCAATACAAAATAAAATATAAGCATGCAGTGGTTTAAGAAATGGGATGGAGAGGATTGTAAGAGATAAAACATGTACAGTATGTTTTAGACAATAATAGTGAAGTTACCTCTTGCTGTAGAATAAGAAAGAGTTATTTTTCTGTCAAATTATGTCACAAATCAATTAACCTCTCATGTCTCACACACCATCCACAGTGGTGTGGGTTCATTCTGTTTTACATCTTACAGTAGATACTTTGCTGTAACAGGGTGGACAGCCATCTTGCATTATCAGGTTCAAGGCCTGCTTCATTGTTTATGTCTTCATTGTGTTCCACTAATGCAGTTTTAGGAAAAAATCGATACTTAATTAATACGTGCAACTGTCATTTAATGAAAGCAGCGTATGTTTCTATTACATTGAAAGTAGGGTGTCGTGCACTTTAGGGGAGGAAAAAAAGTGAAGCATTCACAATTATTGAGCAGCAACACTCACCTGTTCAGCTTCACACAATAGTGCCCACTTACATATACTGTCAAAGCCATAGGGAGGCCCTCTGCTCCATAAGTAGATAACAGAAAGACAGTTCTGATTCGCACCATTATTTTATACAAGTTGTAACAGTACTTGTGAATTTCACAACACATTACTGGCAAAAAATAGTATATAAACATACCTCAGTGAACACCAAAACACAACCAATAGATGGTAGGCCAACACCAAAACAAACTTCACCCGACATTGTACAATACAGTGTACTTAAAAAAAAAATCCTATTTTCATTATTTCAACAGCGTATAAATGCAATAATTCAGATAGGACTCCTTATTTAGCACTTGTGCTGTAGCAAGTTAAACTACATAAATAATGATGTAATAATATTGTTGGTAGTGATTATGATGTATATTAAAGATGGCAACAATGGTGATATGCTGATAGCAATGATGGCGTCTTTCATGGTGACTAATGATAATGACAGTTATGATATCTTTTTTTTATATATTTCTAACATTTTTTCCTTATGCACACACCCTTCTGCCCTCAAACTTCTAAATGTGAAAAGGAAATAAACATAATACAACCTTTAATAAAGACAGTGAACCAGCCCAAGTGTGTATTTCAATTATTATATTATATATTGCAGCTCAAATAATTAATTACCAATTATTAATTTGAGTTGAAGATTCAACTTTATTGTCATTACATAGTACAGACTAGTAACAGAACGGTTTCTCTGCATTTGACCCATCCTAATGTTAGCAGTGGGCTGCCATTATGTACGGCACCCGGGGAGCAGTGTGTAGGAACAGTGCCTTTCTCAGGGACACCTTGGTAGCACTCGCCAGATGTAGATGCAGATGTCCTATCAGCAGTCAGAACACACTTCATTACCAATCTCTAGACTGGTTTACGAAATAAATAAAGATATACTTTGAAACGTGTAACAGGGGCAAGCTTATCAGAATAAAGTGAGAGAGATGTCAGCAAAGCATGTTCCTAGGTCTGCTCAGCCAAAATCTGTGAAAAAACACCACTGCACAAAATGGTAGAATGGTGGCGTTTTTAGGGGCACCTGCAGTTTGTCAGTATACACCATGGTATACACACATTACAGTGGCAGTCACAAATGTATATTCTTACTGGAGTCAAACTGAGTAAAACCCAATGCAGTGTGACCATAGAGTGTGACACAACAGCCCTCTAAGAGTTTTGTAGCTTCAAGGAGGTTGTTAATGTATTATCACTTTCAGTTACTTTTTTCAACTTTGTAATGCATTTAGTCAACGTCATGAGCCATTTTGGAAATCTAAGTTTGTAGCAGATTAAATAGTGTATGTTATACAGGCCATTCTTGTAATACCATTGAGGGGTATTTAATAAACTGTACAAGCTAAGAATAAGTAAGCCTTTGTGAGAGTTGCGTTTTTATTTTGAAGGAAACGGGCAGGAAGTGTGCATCGAGAAAACGAGGGATTCTAAGCTACGCAGCTACCATCACTTTCTTGCTGCTCGTTTCTCTCATAATAACATACAATTCAACGTTTTTTGTAAACCATATTGCTTACGGTGAGTACATTACAAGTTTTAAGACTTGGTTTTGACTGGTGGATGACTAAGGTTATGTAAACTCGTAGCAACGTGTTATTTGCGGCTAACGTAAGCTAACAGTGGACTGTTGTGCTAAACGCGTGGCTCCCATTGGCTCACTTTTCGTTACACTCTTGACTTGGGAAGCTCCATTCGGCTTTACGCTTCTATATACAGCAGCCCATGAAGCTCACAAGTACTTTCGCGTTAATGTTTTTAAACGAAAACAGGTTTAGTTAAGCGTTGTAGCTAGAATGTTAGCAAAACATTAGCTATCCGGTAACAGCTCGAGTTCCCAAGAAAAGCAATAACGTACAGACAATCTTAGCAAAACATGTCAACATCGTGCTTTTATCAAAATGTGCATGTAGTTTTATTAATATAAGCGACACATATGATATGACTTGTATGCTTTATTGCTATTTGCATGTCCACCCACTCATGTAGCACAGTTACCAGATGTGTTTCCCTCTGCCCAGGTGTGCTACAATGATCATCCCTGTCCGGTGCTTTACGTGTGGGAAGATCGTGGGAAACAAATGGGAGGCATACCTTGGCCTACTTCAAGCCGAGTACACTGAGGGGTGAGATATTGCTTGTTTCTGTCATTGCACTCCATCTCTACACATACTGCCATTAGGAGCTCATAGGTACCCTTAAGTACCTTGCATTGGAACCTCTGCGCCAAAGTAATTTTCTAGAAGCAGTCTGGGAGTACAACACATCAGATTTGATCCTATTCATCTGCAACAAGGTATGGTCATGTACTCCTTGGTTTTAAGTAGTCCACATTTAGACTTGTGACGCAATGAATAATAGCCATTACCTAAGGCCATTTACGCTGTTACCCTGACTATTATCTGAACTAATGCTTTACTTATTCATTCAGCCTGTATGCCATGCATTAGGAATAACGTTGCTTTCTTCTTCCCTCTTAAGTGATGCGCTCGATGCCCTTGGCCTGAAGAGGTACTGTTGTCGGCGGATGCTCCTGTCTCATGTGGATCTTATTGAGAAGTTGTTGAATTATGCCCCTCTGGAGAAGTGATCATATCTGGCCACCTTCAAGAACAGCATGGACTTTGTAGGGTTGTTGCATGGATTGATTGAATGTCCAAGCAACAGCTTTGTTAGTATATTGAAGTGACCACAGACTACAGTGAAGACTAATGGAACATTCTTTTTTTTGGTTTAAATGCATTTTTCTAAATAAAGCTGTTAAATGACACTGTTACCTGTATTACTGGCTCATGTAGTTACCGTACTCTTTTGACTGAGACTATAGAGGAAAGATGGTTTCTCACACTTCTTCTCATGTTTGTATCAGTGCACTATGCAACTATAAGCATAGTGTTATATTGTATAAAATGGCTGCTAGTAATTTTATTTTTGTATAAAATAGGCCTGATCAAGACTTCAGAAAGTTGAGGTAAAGATGACAATTTACAAGTTGCTTTGAATGAAGTGCAATCAACAATGGCAGAACAACCTTAAAAAAAGCAAGAATCCTGCAAGTTCATTAGCTAACAAGCCAAGCCATTGTAAGTGCTACTGCTTTGGCTTCAAATAAACCAAAACTGACGCCAAAAAAAGTGGTATGTAAAGTACAGAGATTTATTTTTTTGGCCAAGGTGCAGGAGAAACAGGCGGAAGATGTGTAGACTTCGCACTTTCCTGATATCAATGGAAAATTGTTTCACCAATACTGAGCCAGGGTGGCAAACGGGTGTTCTTGTTGAAGGGTACATGTGTCCCGCTTGCTGTGGTAAGACGATTGGCTGTAAATATTTATATAAATAAAATGTATGCTCAGTAAGGGCGGTATTTAATGCAAACCAAATATTTGAGTAGAATGAAAATAGCAGAATCACATTTTCAGGGAATGTTTTTAATCTTAAATTGAATACAAAAGAAAGTGATGAAAACATTACATTGTGTTCATAAGTTATTGAGTGTTCCTGCGCATGCAATCAAGAAATTGTCCCAGCAACAATCTAAAATCAAATTTTTTCTTAAAACAAGTTAAAGTTGCAGTATTTACAGATGACTGGAGAACCAAAATGTACACTTTAGAATTCTTCTTCTTCTTCAGTCTCACCTTGGATATCTCCAGATTTGAAGCACTTGGACTAAACAAATAGTCCTGACTGCTCTTCACCACCCTTCAACATTCCATCTGTCGGGGGGGGAAAGACATTTTTTAAATCCATACTTACACAATCCATTAAAACCCTGAAAACCTAGAAATCCGCAATCCTTATACAAACATAGTGAGAAATATATTATAGTTATGGTTATGATTTTAACTCACTACCAGGTTAACTTATGTATGTAATGTAAAAGGAGGCCAGTTTTGAATTGTGCTTCTGCATAGTAAAAAGCATAATAAGCAAAAGGACATCTTTTGAGAGGTCAAAATATTAGTTTTAATCAAATTAAAGTCCAGAGGGTTGAAGATGGTAACCTTAGCTTGTGTAAAACATTTGGGCGAACTACTTAAATTCAGTAAATACAATGATAATAATTTTACATTATTGGGGTCACTAAAAGGAGGATGTGGAAATCATTTTTAAAAAAAAGAAGCAAACATCTGATTGATGAAAAAGTATAAGTATTACAATTAGAAAGAAACTTACCATTTTAACGGTAACGGCCTCTCTGATCCCTCTGCTCTCGCTGGTCTCTCTGATCCCTCTGATCCCTCTGCTCTCGCTGGTCTCTCTGATCCCTCTGGTCTCTCTGATCCCTCTGGTCTCGCTGATCTCGCTGATCTCGCTGGTCTCTGTGCTCTCTCTGATCTCGCTGATCTCTGTGCCTTTCCCGTTCCCGGGAGCGTTCTTTGTCTTTCTCTTCGCTTCGGGAATGTTGCCGGTGTCTTCGGGACATTCCTGCAACGTCCCAATCAGAAGAGTCTTCTCTGTCGCGCTCTCGATCCCGCTCGCGCTCTCTGTCACGACCCCTGTCCCGGTCTCTTTCTTCTTCCCCAGAACGACTGCTTTTCCTGCTGAGAAATGTGTATTTGTCTCAACCTGTTTCTTTATGGACAAAAAGATGTCTGAGGGTCCTGAAGAATAATTAAACAAACCTGTAGCTGCTGTTTCCCTGGATAGAGACTAGACAGTCTTTGAGCGAGGTGACCAGGGCCTGGCAGCGTTCATCTGTATACACTCTGGACTGCTTAATGATGGCAATGGCCGTTAATAGAGTCTCCATGGCCACCCGCAAGTCTCCTGCATTAGGAGGAGAATATATATAAGAGACAGTAACGTAGTTAAGCCCTTCAATTATGGTTGATAGTATGCCAACTTGGATTATTACAAAACCCTTGAAAAATGGATAACATTTACCCCCCACATACAGTTTATTTAGGCAAAAACGAAAACATAGTTTCCTAAACAGTTACTTATCCTACAATTTCTGTCAAAGCTACAACCATTTTTGGTTAGTTTACAAGAGTGATTGTCAGTATTTTGATTTTTGTTAGTTTTAACAGTTTAAGCAGTTGAATTAATTTCTGCTTTGTCATTACAAAAAGTACTTTGTTAATTTAGTAACTTTCCAATGATATACTGTATAACATAACAGATTACCATTTACTTTCCATTAATATTGTAAGAGGGGTGGGAAACAGATTTTGGTTAAAAGAAATGCTCACAAGTCTATCAGTCCTTTCTCCACATTAAGTTTTGTGTTGTTGTACTCCGCAGAATATGATCAGCTTTACTTACCGGATGTTGCTCCAGACACAGCCTTGCTGATGGCACTGCTGGCAATAGCTCTATTTCTGTTCATCAGCTGCTCAAAATCTGCATCTTGACTTTGAGATGTGCGTCTGAAAAATGTACAGATTGTCATAATTATTTAACCATTTCCACAAGTCATCGCTAAAAATAATAAATGTTATCTCAATAGGGAAGCAAAACATATTACACTGCTGTTTATTTGCTATAGCTTCAAAATGTATAAAGGTATTATTCTCACTGTTGTTGGCTGTAAGCGTTGCTGCTGGGCCCGTCTGGTGCTGGCGTGAAGAAGGCTGGATTGACATGTAGACTGGGAGGTTGGCTGGGAATATGGACTGGATGAGGAGGGAAATAAGGGGGCGGCATGGCGGGTGGAGGCATGGGTGGAAGCATGGGCGGAGGCATGTGTGGAGGCATGCGTGGAGGCATGTGGGGAGGCATGTGTGGGGGCATGCGTGGAGGCATGTGTGGGGGCATGTGCGGAGGCATGTGTGGGAAGGGAGGTGGAGGATGACCATGGTAAGGGTTGGGTAAGGATGGAAACCTGTTTGCAATTGGATGTGATGGGTAGTGTGGAGGTAAAGGGGAAGGATTGGGCTCCTGTGGTAGTAATGAGGGAATCTTGTTCGAATAATCTGAGTCCTTAGGATCTAAGTAACTAACGCGCATGGGTATACCTATGGAGAAAACATTGATTTTGTTAAAGAGGACAGTCATACTTACATCTTATCATATAATGTTACCTCAATAGCATTCTCAGACCATGCTGTTCTTACGTCTATTTGCCATGTCTTCAAACACACCAAGGTTCTGGCTGGTGGCAAGGCGGCAGTCTATCCTCTCCCCATTGAGCTCACATTTGGGTATTTTTTTAAACAATATTTTCAATGACTCGTTTGAGGTGACCTCTACTTCGGCGAACCTGCATGTGTAACATAGAAGAAAAAACAATTAATGTATGGCTTTAAGTCACTGATATTCATATCTTTAATAAATCAAAACACACATTTCCTTACTTATAAGCAAATACATTTAGAGAAAATACTTTTATTCATAAAAAAGAAATACTAGATCTGCAACCACTCACCCTCTCGACTGGCCATTAATTTTATTCTCAGCAAATTTGATCTCTCTGATGTCCTGCACACCCAACGTTTGAGCCAGGCTCACAATGTCCTTGTCAGTTGTCCACTGGAAGTAGTAGCATGTTTGCGAAATAGAGGAGGAAAAAATGACAGGGGGGTAGATATTTACTGGTGATCTTGAATGTGATAAGGGTACGTAGTTCTGTTTCATCTAATCACTGTTCTGCAAGCCTATGTGGATAAAACAACGGAAACAATATTGGACAACACAATTGAAATGTGATTGAAATAAACAGAGAGGGTGTTACTCACCCAGGGGAAATTTCCAATATATATAGCCAGTCTCCTCTGTGGGTTTCCTTTGTCTGGGCATTTCTCTGTTGTTGAGTAAGCCTCCTCTTGAGTAGGGGTCTTGTTAGGACTCGCTGCATTTGTACCGCCTTTCTTGTCCCGATCGACTGAGCCGGTCAAAACAGCATCATAAAGTTCATTTGCTTCAGCAATTGTGTCAAAGTCCTGTGTGGGATGGGAACAAAACAACAAGGTACTTATATATGATGGCATGCTGGGTAAGTCAATGTGCAGAGCATTAACGAACAATACACTGCCAGAAGAAATACAAAACCAAGGGGTTGTCAGCTGCTGCAGGAGTGTGGAGTGCATGTGATTATTTCCATATTTTATAGAATTGCCCATTACTACTACAGGCTTGAATAAGATGATGTGGCATCTAGTTTTTAAACGTGACTCCAACAATCAAATAGTTCTCTCCACACAACAAATAAAAATACTGAACAAGGTTCACACAGTTATGAAATGGAAATCAAACCACTGTTTAGTATTCTATATATAATTGCATATCGGAAACCGTTTTTAATACTATATTTTGAAAGAAAGGATACTTCCTCATAAATACCTAATAAACACAATCTGCCCTTTCTGTGATGAATAATCTGAAACAATTGAACACCTTTTTTGTACTGTTCTCACACAAGGGAAATCTGTCAAGACCTTTGTATAATTATGGATAAATGTGGTGTATGGTTTCTTTAACAACCTAAGAAAATACCTGTGTTTTTTCAATAGAAATGTTTATAATGATGTTGGAAAAATCTAACTTCGTATTAATAACTGTAAATTGAACCAATCGTAATTGGTAGTTGCATGCATGTAAGTTGATGTATTGTCTTTCTGTTTAATTAAAAACGATCAGATAACAAGTTGCATTTAAACTACATCAAAGCAATGTACGCACAACTTTGCATGTATACATTTGCTGCTATCATGTATGCATGTGCAGTGATAAATGTGTGTAAAGATGAGACTCACATCGTCGTTTTCATTCAAATCCCCGTACAAATCCATGAGCTCCTTCTGGGCGGCACTTGGTCTGGCTGCAGCAGCCATCCCGTGGGCCGAAGATGATCCAGTTGATGGCACTGGAGCTAACGTTTTGTTTCTTTGTTTAAAGTGTCCTTTGCATATGCACACTTTTTAAAAATTACCAGTGCATACCGTCAACATATGCAATGTAAAAAAAAAAAGAAGGATTTTCGATAACGTTACGCCGCGTTAATAACGTTAGCTTACTTGAACCAACCGCACGGTTTTGCACGAAATGTCAAGTTAGCTCAACAAAAGACGATGATAAACCGAGAATACAACAAGCGAGGCTCGTCAATAGGTAATGTTTTAATAACCACTTTCAAATAACATGAACGGGCTTTCATGTAAGGGTTACAATACAAATAGTGTTGGACTATTATTGGTTCGCTCTATGATCAGCTAATGCTAGTGCTAATTTCTGTACGTGAATACGAGTGCGTCGGTAACATGTACCCGTTAGCAACAACACACAACATTTGGTTCCTACAGCCACGCTTTTTTACATGTATGATGGTATTTATTATAAAAGATAACTACAAATAAACGAATTAAGTGACAACTTAACTAAATCAGGTTGGGGCTGGTTCTGTTTTTCTGTGACTTTTGAGGAATAATTGCTGTTACTGAAACAATGCGGTGTTTCCGGTCCTACCTCGATCGTGGTCCGTGTGCTGCTGTGACGTAAAACCTGCTTGTGTAATTTTACTGATTTGAGACTGACATTCAGAGTTCAGCAGCGTTTTCACGGCGGAGAAGCATTTCACCTTGAAGTCTCTAAACGTTTCAAGAAAAAGGTCAAAATGCTGTCTTCTGTGGTTGCAAGAAGAGTGAGTTATCTTATTATCGTTACAATTATCTGTATGTTTGTTAAGTTTGAATGCTAGTTAATGTTACGGTCGTTGCAATCATATAAATATACTCTAAAGTGGACAGCTGTTTAAAGATCTCACGCTGATTTACACTATTTAACATGAGTGTAAAGTAATTGTAATGTTGCAACCTTATATTCGATGTTGTGGTTGAATAACTAGCGTGCATTGTTGTGTTCAGTCTCGTTACGTAGCATTGACGTAACGCGTGTTGTGCAGCAGGACAGTTATACAATCCAGGACTGCATGGTTTAACATCTTTTTTTGTTGTAAATGTAGTCTCAAAATGTCTTCATTCTGCTGTGTAGAAATACAGATCTTGAAACCAAACGATTATATCATATTATATGAAAATTAGTTGAATTTACTTGCAAAGATAGATAGGGGGACAATCAAACCAACACATGTATTGGTGGATAAATGAATATATAGACACATATAATTAAATAAAAGACTGAAGATTAATTCATATATATATTAAGATTGGTCTCAGTTTGATAGAGTACTGTAAATTCATAAAATGATCTCACTTTACTGTAATTATTTTCTTTACGTTTACGGTAACATAACTTACTATTCTAGTCTTAATATCACATTACTGTTTTAAAAAAAATATATATAAATGTGTACATTTTGTGTGAAAGCAGCACTAATTAACCTACAATATTGTATGATATTTAGATATATATTGTCAAAAATGATGTGATATTTCCTGCAACACACTGTACTAATATTTGTCAACATGTGTGTTTCCCCCCGCCAGCTGGTTTCAGGGGTGTGCCAAGCAGCAATGAGACCTGCGTTCACAGGGCTGGTATCATCTCGTGGTTACCGTGGAGATACGGCAGACGACACCAGGGCAGACCTGATTGAGATCCCTCTGCCTCCCTGGGATGAGCGCCCCGGCGAGGCCATTGACATTAAGAAGCGCCGCCTGCTGTACGAGAGTCGCAAAAGGGGCATGTTGGAGAACTGCATTCTGCTCAGGTTGTTACACTGAAGAGTTTTTCTATAATCTGTCATGTTGGTGTGTTGTTTTTTCTTAAAGCAAATCACACATTAGAGCAGTGGTGCAGTACAGCTGTGTCTCAAGTTTAAATTGTACCTTTTTTTTAAAATTAATTCTTAAAGTTTTTCCTCTTTCTAGTTGAAGATCACAGCATATAAGATGGCTGGGCCAGGCAACAATGGGCACTAAAATAATCGTAAACAGTAATCAGTAGTCATCAGCAACATTTGTATTGTAGGAAAACATCCTACAGGTAATTAAAAGCAGTGTAAGGGGGCAGGAGGGGGAATTTAACTAGGAAAAGCCTAATTTGAGATAAAAAAAAAATACCCATCTCAGGACTGTCTTGGCCAGGTCTAGCAGCTGTTTCATCCAACATAAAACACGCACATCACAGCACATACCGGAGACGATAGCTTCTAGAATTTCTCAGATGGATACATTTACATAAGTATGAATATGCCTTTATAAATACAACATTTCAGTTACATAATGTACAGATGGACAAAAGGAGCCAGGTGTGAGTGAGGACCTTAATATTTGTAAACCTCCAAAATCCCAGATTTACGTGCTATAGGAAGTATACAGTAGAACAACTAGAAACTTTGAAGAACACATCCTCTTAAATCTAGGACAAAGGGACGTAGACAAGGACCAACACCAGAAGCAGGCATTAATACAACATGAAGAAACCCAAAGAAGAAGCTGTTTCCTGTGTGCTGTCCATTCACTGGTCAATTTAGCGAAAAGCCTGAACCTAATTTCCCATCTCTCTTGCAGCCTTTTTGCGAAGCAATACCTGAACACAATGACAGCGAGCCAGCTGTATCAGTACGACAGACTGATTAATGAACCAAGCAACGACTGGGACATCTACTACTGGGCAACAGGTGAGAGAACATCTCATAGTTTCTCCTCAGACATGTGATATTGCCTCTCAAACAGTACAGTAGACATATGACATTATCATCATTAGTTAGAAGGCTGGCAACACTCCAGTCAGAGGCATTTTAGACACTTAAGGGAATGTTGAAATGCTTTAGATTTTCAGTGCAAAACATTTAAATATTTAATGACACAAATACATTTCAGCTTTGCAATATCAATGTTTACTCAAGTTGCAAATAACACTATTTCCTAGAGATGTAACGATACCAAAAAACTCACGGTACGATAATATCGCGATATTGAAAAAGAAAGAAATGTGAATTTTTTTCTTTCTTTTTTTTTCTTTATTAAATAATAAATCAGATTTATACAGCATTTAGTAGGATAGTAGTATTTTTAAAGTGTCAACAAATATAATAATCCAGACCCTGCAATAGAATAAACAAGTTTCCACTTTTTTTCAAGTAACTCAACTCTAACTCACTCACTCACTCACTCAGCATCATCAAGGTTATCTTTTAGGAATATGAGCATGTCCACATTTCCAGGTAGAAGCTGGGATGTTTGGGCGTTTACAATATCCCCTGCTGTGGAAAAAACTCTCTTGCTTGGTACTGATGTTGCTGCGACAGAGAGATATGCTTTGGCCATGGGTGACAGCAGTGGGTCAAACTGTGCATTGTCTCTCCACCACTTCAAAAACAATATAGTTTTTCCAAGAAGGTTAGGCTTATTGACAGGGCGAGATATAAATATACTGTTGGTACTTGTCAATGTCTCTAGGTATGTACATGTAGCCCTGTAAATACCATGTCCTTTTGTGCTATCTGTTGTTTTATGTTCATGTTGTAATCTACTTGCTGCCATGTGGGACAGGTCTCCCTTGAAAAAGAGATCGATGATCTCAGTGGGACCATCTGGCTAAATAAAGGTTTAAAAATAAAAATTATTTAAAGAAATCACGGTAGATTTTGTCAGTCTCACGACGGTATTGAGACATTTATTTACCGCGCTATTCGATATATCGTTACATCCCTACTATTTGCTCTAACAGCGACAGTGATATCAGACTTTCTTCTTTTAAATTCAGTCTCTAACACAACAAAATGCAGAAAAACTGCCGTGGGCGTTATACAAAAAGCCTTTTTTTTTTAAACTGGCAATTATTCATGGCTGAGGATGCCTAGATAATTAAATCGGTATTCTGCCTGCAAATAAACTCCACTCCTGTTGCTGTTTTTTCTTCAACGTTCCATTTGGCTCAGACTTCATCCTCATTGCTCATTCCCTGTCCCAGTATAATTTACCCGCTTTATTCATCTAATTTTCCCTAATTTGATTCAGTTATGCGGAACAGCTGAAAAACTTAATCAGTGTGAGTTTAGCACCAACACGCGTCCAAGTGGCTAGACAAAACAAAAGCTGTTGCTTTCTTTACTCAAATAAAGTCTGCATACATAGTTTTAGTCTCAAATTATTAATGAGATTTTTTCAAATAAACAGAATAATAAGCTGAGCATTTCCAAAGTCTGACCACTGATAGGCTTTGAATTATGCTGTACTCGCCATTAGCAATATGGAGAGACCTGATATCACAGCGTCTAATTTCTTGTCTTTTAATATTTATTGTACAATGCCATGTCTTTTTATGCTGCTGCAACACAAAACAATCCCACATTGGGATCAATAAAGTTCCATCTTATCTCTTATGTTATCTAATGTCTGACAGCAGAGATGTTGTTTGGCTGCTGTTGCCTGTGTGAAGGATCATAACTTAGTTTTTTCCATTACTCAATAATGAAAACCACAAACATCCAGGTGATTATTTTCCCTAGCAGCAGGAGCAAAAGATCATGTTGAATAAGTAAACGTCAGCCTTTTAGTTTTATGTTGTCAGCTTTTCCTAAAATAGACCAAAGTGATGTCAGGAGGGCTCCCCTCTGTGTGCTTGTTGTTCTTTAGACATTGGTCATAATTAAAACTGTTCTCTTTGTGCTTACAGAGGCTCAGCCCACCCCTGAGGTTTACCAAGGAGAGATCATGGATATGCTGCAGGAATTCACAAAGAACCGTAACCAAGAGCAGAGGTTAGACGCACCCAGCCTGGAGTACCTGGAGAAGGAGAGCCAGTAGCCCAAGGCTCTGTAGACCTGCTCAGAGACACATTAAAGGAGGGGCATGGGGAAATATCAGCGGTATAACCAAGAAACAGCCTCCAGAGGTTAGCTGTGATTCTCCACTTGGATGGAAAATGTTGAGAACACGTCTATCATGTAATATCCTCTCCATGAAATAATTTGCCATGAAAGCCCCCACCCTATATTTATTTTCATTATATAAAGAAGAACATCTGTGGAAGCTGAGGGAAGTTTGTGGATGGGTTAACGCAGCATAATGTTAGGAAGGGGTTCTTAATATTCTACATGAATTGTACATTTCTGATAAAAACTGTATATTAAAAGTTCTCAATGTGTGAGATGCTTACTGAATAAGCCCGCTTTGATAAATGGTTACAAGCAGATAGTCAGTTATACAACGACGATTATAAAGAAACACATTGAATCACACATTAGCGTAGCTTGTTGAATTGTCTTGGTTCTGTTCAAAGATTTGATTGTGCCTATTGCAGACATGCTGGTTATTTAATAAATGTTGATGTCTACATATTTTGTCATTTCTATTTCCTCCCACTAAAGGGTTAAATAGCACACTGAAGGTTACCATGGATGACCGTATGAACATTATTTGTTGCATAATAAAGGTTGTGTGGCTTGCAGTGTGAGTGTATGGACACCAGAGGGAAGCAGATCACCTGATATCCACTGACGGTCAATCTAAAGCACCTGCTGATCTTGGCATCTCATTGTGAAATAATGCACCTCCAACCCATAATATAGCTTACATAGCTTATTTTTCATGCACAAAACAATGTGAGATATCACTTCACAGCTTCAATATTCATAAGGATGTTGAACATCTTTTAAGATGGTGAAAACCAGTTAATAGATCAATAAAATCGTAGTACGACATTAAAGGATAAAAACAATGCTAACCATGGTAAAGTCTTTGTGTTTTTCATTACAGCTTTTATGAGAAAATATGAGTGAAATTCTCTGCCTGGCCGAGTCCCCAATTAAAATATATTTATGCTTTAAGCAATGTAAACAAGGTTATACTTCTCTCCTCCGCCGCTGCATCAGTGTGAGTTGGCTGTGGGGAGATTTTCTTGCCTTGCTGTGTGTCATGTTGGTTCAGTGAAACCTTGTACTCAGAGCAGAAGGGAAATGCCCTCTGGCCAGGAGATGTGCACAGAATCTGAAACAGATGTACGCCTGTAGAATCATAATGTGCACATGATCCGCTGTCTAGGTGTTACACAACCATGAAATCAACAGACATGAGACAAACGTTGATGTGCAGTTTCTTTCTTATCACTCTGAAGGAAGAATATGTTGAGTCAGAATCAAAGCTTATGGGTTTATGTTCCCAGCTTGTCCTAAAATAGACGCAGGTGATGTCAGAAGGGTTCCCCTCTGCGTGCTCTGTGCCTCCGCCATCTGTGCCACCATACGTCCTCATCAGCGGTGGACAGTGCATATAGCCTACTCAAGCACAGAGCTGTTATTTTTAGGTATTTCCATTTTCCAATGCTTGTACTGCATTCCACTTCAAGGGAACATGCTGTATGTTTTACTCTACAGGTGTTTTACTTGACATTTTTTGACAACCATGCTTATTCGTTTCTTTTAGGATTAGAAAAAGATCCTCTCAGTAAATACAATACACTGTTCAAAATTGAAATACTTATTTCTTAAACAGGTAAAAGTAGCCAATATTTCACAAAAAGGCCAGAAATTAAGATGAAAATGTCCAAAAGAGGAATAAAAACGTTTAACAGATCTTATTTGTTTCCTTTTCTCTCTTAATAATCATCTAACAACCACTCAGAATTATCTAGTGACCCTTTGGAAGTGGTTTTTAGTTTTGAAAGTGTTGGAGTAAAATACCCTAATTGAATAAAGAGCTGTTAAAAGAACCTCCACCTCAACCAGCTAAGCAGAGTAAAGATGCTGCTTCCATTTTAACTATTAAATATTATGTAATATTTAAGAGCAGTTGCAGTAGACTTTTTTTAGGCTACTTTTATAATTTATCATTATTTAAGTACACTTTGCTGACAATAATTGAATAGTTTTATTTAAGTATGTATTTGGATGCAGAAATCTGTATTGATTATGAATTGCTGTATCAGCTCTTTTCCTTTTATGTGAATTATACAAAACCATTTCCAACCCCTGTTCATAATGCACTGTTCACATGAGGAATTTAAAAGTTTAAATCAATTTCAACCTGTTGTGCCTGTGTTGTTGTCCTGCTCTACACAAAATAATCCTCTGTTGTATCTGAAGCTTGCTGGGTGTCACATTTCCCTGCTTTCAAAGAAAAAAGCTGCCACCTGTGGATCCCACACGCAGGGGGGAGCACAAATCACGTCTTTATGCTCAGAGGCTTGTTTGGAGTGTATTTGTTGCCCACGCACACCCACTGTGCCTATCTGTAGCCCTACGCTCCTGTCATCCTCCACTGCGGCTTCCTGTGTCGTGACAACTCTCAGTTTCATCCTCAGCCCTGCAGTCCCCCCCCCCTGCCCCCCTGGATGTTCACTTCTTCTCATGCTGTCTTGTTTCCACCTCCACCATCCTCACCCTTCATCTCATCTTCCAGTGTCTACTGCAGAGGAGCGCAAAGGGAAACTGCTCTCACTGCTAAAACGTAGTGCTACTGACAGGTTTAACTTGTGAGGATGGAGGTGTTAGATAAGCTGGTAAATTAAACAAACATTCCTTCTCGACATCACACACAAAGTTTTTCTGTTAGATCTTATCTCGAAGTTGCAGTCAAACGTAGCGTGTAGGAGGCAGAGTAGGCAATTTCCTTAATTCTAGAGATCAGCACCAATTTCCATGTTAATTACCCTTAAAATCCAGGCCCATGCTTGCAGAGTGTGAAATGGAGAGCAGATGTGTATTTCCAGCAGCGTTTCTAATGATTGTGGCTTTATCAGTTGGTCCATGTATTTGCAATTAAACTTCTACAAAATAAATTGAAGCTATCCACAGCCAAAATCTGGCTGAACTGGGATTGACAGTGAGTTAGCAGCAAGTCTCTCTGACATGTGTGACTTAGATGAAAACTGCACTTAAAACTTTTCAAATGTACACACAGATCTTTACAGTTAGAGTACAATATATCTTTACTTAACTACTTCCGTTTTATACTTACAGTCCTTTGCAAGTCAAAGGAAATATTGTATTTTGGCGGCCGACCCCTTGGTTATAGTTGTTTGAGTGTCTAAAATACCTCACAGTATATAACAAGTTACGTTATCCTCTTCTTAAAGGCTTAACTTGAAGACATCTTCGAGGTAACATCTTTATTTTCTCATAACCCTTTCATTTTTAAATTGTGAATTTTAGGAGGGGCCCAAGGTTTAGAACCACTGTACTACAAAAAGTACTAAACATATATATCCAAAAATAGTATATACAATAGTTCAAACTAGCTCCAAGTCATGCTACAACTATAAACAAATAAATATTAAATAATACTGTTTACACATGGTGGTGCATTAGTGTCTACATTCTTCATCAGTAATGTAGTACATACTTGTGTACCTTAAATACTATTTAAGTAGGATTTTGACTGAGTTTTCATTAGTTAACAACCATCTATGAATACATGTATATGTTGTAATATCAATTTTAAAAAAGCTTCTGAAAAATTCACAACAATACCAGAATTATCTTTGTTTTATATACACATTTATATTTTTATATACACTGTACAGATTTCAAAAAAATAAATGGTTGATATTTAACATTGTGCACCCCACAGATGTGTAACTACAAAGAGAAAAAGGAGTGAGAGAGGGCTGAGTGATACCAAGGACAGACAGATATCAACAACCCCAGTAAATACTGATGATTTTTTCATATTTTTTTCATACAGGACACTTCACAATCATTTATACAGTTTATAAATTAAAATGTTGCTGGTTAACCTCTCTTTAGCCTCAAGCAGTCCCCCCAAGAGAACGCCCTAAATCAGAAATGCCTGTCCAGTCAAATGTAACCAGCCCCTGGCACTTGGCTAGTGACGGGTAAAGACAGGCAAGATTTAGCTCAATTTCTTAAATCTAAAATATACCAAAACCTGACTGTTGTTAACCAATGTTTGAGTTGCATTGGTTAACGTGACTTTCACTAAGCCTTTGGAATGTAATGCTTTGTCAGCAGCACTGGAAATACTGCCTGGTTTCACACACAGGCCAACAGGACGGACAGTGACTGAGTTCCTGGTTATTTTGGGATGCTCCGATGCTCTGCTCTGACCTGAGACGTAGCTAACAGTGATGCAAAGAGGTGATGATTATCTCCTGTCTCACCTTTTTTTCCTCTCCCCCCCTTTCTCCATGACACTTGGAGCGGGGGAGCACATATGGTGAAGAGCAAAGACTTGGCAAGGTGTATAAGGCACACACAGAACACTTTGTGCCAGAAAGCATGTGTGCACGACGGGGGGGGGGTTTGGGGAGCGTCAGTTGTGATGCTAAGGTGCCACCCTTCATTATTTTTGGTCTTAGTGAATCAGATCTAAAGGACAGATGGGACGAAATGTTGTAGCTGCTCCTGTTTGAACTTAAACGTTATGTATGGAGAAAGACAGGGTTTTATGAATCTGTCGTAAAGCTTGTTTGTGACATTTTCCTTCGACCTTCCCTCTCAGCTCATGCGTAACAGATTTGCTTCTCTTTTCAAGCCAAGCGTTCTTGAAAACCACACGAGGAAAAAAACCCTGCCACGAAGAGAGGTTTGTTCCAGCATCATTGTCAACAAGTGCAGTGATTTTTAAAGAAGTGACAACTTTAAAAAAACATATCTCTTTGTACATCTGGATTGTTTTATACAGAATAAAAACGGTAAACAATGTTCTGTATTAAACTGGCAAAATAGAACTCAGTGCAGATATATACACACAGAGGGACTCACAGAGAATACAATCACACAAACTCAAGTTCAAATATTGACACTCACACACATACACACTTCCAGTAGACAAAACGAACAGTATGTATAAAGACTTTCCCCCCAAATATTATTACTGTCATGTATTTCACAAATGTCTACATGGGGGAGGCCACACTCAGGCAGCGAGGCAAACACCTGGAAGACTGTTTTGTACTTACTTTAAAAGCCCAAGAAACTAAAATCATGTTTATGTTGTCCTTGGACTCATAGTGCTCGGTGAAAATGAGTGTTTTGATGCACAAATTAATAATGGAAACATTTTATCTACATTTGATTTAGTAATATATTAGAGTCTATAACCCTAACAAAGTCATTTACTGCCGGCTATCATAAATTGTCAGTTTACCTAAATCACATTTTATGGGTAGGAGAGAGAAATAAATAAAAGATCAGCTTTCTAGATTTTTCATTAGAACTGCATCTCATTAAAAATGTTGTTCTATTCATGGCTTGCACAATATTGACCAATTGTCAGGCGGCTCTGTTGAACATTTTTTGGTCTTCTTCGAAATAACTGAGTTGTGATTGAAAAAACGTAGGAAAAAAAGCTAGTGAGGGGACATTGAGTTTTTTTATCACGAGTACAAGAACCCCTCTTGATATCAAGCCATGCAGGGAGTTTCCGTTTGAGTTTCTGTTGTGCTGCTGACAGCCTTCCCTCCAAAGAAATATGATTGAGGTTCATTTTGTTTGTTGAGCTCAAATGATAAATTTAGCCATTTTCACCGCCTTCTCCCAGTCCCAGTGAAAACAATTCACTGTGGGGTTTGTGGATTATGAGATTAACCAGAACATTGTTTCTGGAGAGACATGCTGCTGTCTCTGAAGCCATTTCAGAGGCAGAGCATTATATTGAAATACTATTTATCTCTTTGCATTTAGGGCGGCGGCGGTAATTTCAGGGGATCAAACCCACAACATATACATCTGAAACTATCTGCCTGGCTTAGGGGCAAATTAGAAAATACTGTATGTATGCGTGTCAGTGATTTAGGTGGACCGGCCCTAACCTCAGTGACCTCCCCTCGCCTTCAGCTAACTTCAACACTACGACTTCTAATAATACCTTACGTTCACTGTTATTATCAAGGGCTGTTTTCAAAAAATATCTTCGTCTTATCCTAATTAAGCTGTTCATGTCCAAAATACTCACACACACACACACACACACACACACACACACACACACACACACACACACACACACACACACACACACACACACACACACACACGTTGGCTTTTTGCTTATTTTCTGTGTCTGGAAGAACAGGTTGATTCTCTACGGTTTTTTTTAATACCAAAAAAGAAAAACACAACATTAATCACTTGACTTTTTTTCTGTCCATCGGGAATTATTTTCCAAAAAAAAGTAACTTTTTTTTCTGACACTGGTCAGCATTAAATGTTTACATCCTTTTTTTCCCATGAAGATCTTCATTTGGGGTTACAGCACATCACCCACATCAAGCACAGACAACAAAGGGTTCCAGCCAAGGGACAATTATTACAGTGGTGCCAGAAAAACAGGGAAAAGTGAGAAAATATCAAACACATGAACAGGGTGATGAGAGTCCGATTCCATCTTAAATAACACCCATCCCTCTTCCATTGCCTGTGTCGGTTTTCCTGATTTTTCAGGCGTTTTGGGGGTATGGAGGAATAATGACAGGAACAGAAAATATCTGTAAAGAAGAGGCGAGGTGCAGAGCGTAGCATTCTTCATTGCTTCATCAGGTGAAGTGGGTAAATGGATTGAGTGCTGCAGTCTTGCCGCCACAGAGAATAGTTGGAATATGATTTTGGTCCATTTTTGGTTGGTAGTTTGTATTTATGGGTGGTAAGAGGTACTGCTCTGATGTTAAACACTGGGAATGGCTGACAAGGGAGAAAAAAGACCAAGGAGCTTCTGAATGAAAAAAATCTCATAGAAATAGGCCACAAGGAGGAAGTGAGTAAAGACATCAAAGCCATTTTTAAGTTCAGACAAAGAGATGAGACGGGGGTCGGGTGGGAATTTAAACTTGATGAGGGGTTAAAATGTAAGGATGCTGTCACAAGGGCTGAGGGCGGAGGATATCAAAGAGGCCTGAGAACAAAGAGATGACACACATTGTCTGCACCCAAGACTGTAGTTAGGGAGTAAGGGGGATGTGCTGAGGGGAGGCTGAATCGTGAGGGGAGAAAACACTATCGGCATGTTTGAGGTCCCTCAGGCCTTCAGAGCATGCCACTGGGACACGGGGTTACGAGGACGACCCATCATGTCTTTCCAGTGTTTTACCTCTGCAGGGCCGCTCTTCCAGGAAAGATAAATCTGTGAGAAAGAGAGAGTCAATGTAACCCGAGCACTGTCACACAGAGATTGATGTGTATTTGTAAGGAGCTTTATCCCCCGAAAAAAAGGAGTAAGCAAATGTTAAGTCTAGTCGTGATTTCGCCACTAAGCCTGCCACTCTAATCGGAATTTTACTCGGAGATTTCACTTTCTGAAATATGCGGAGAAAGGCTAATGCTGACTCTAATGAAGTTGAAAAGCTGAGTCTTTAAGTAATTCTTATGTGGGAAGAAACGTCTGATCCGTACATGTAACAGTATATAACAGTATACTGTACATTGTACAGTATACTGTACATTGTCCTCCGACCAGCTTGAACTTATTTATGAGTGTGGTTATAATAAGCACCATATTATTACTGCTGTGTGTAGGCAGATAATATATGTGGTTAGGACGGCAATTACTGAAGATGTGCATGAATGACAGAGAGCGAGGTGGCTCATCCCGTCAGTACACAGCGCAAAGATTATTATTACAGTGTCTGAAGAAACAAGCTTTGGGGTCTTTCCAATATTTTGTTAAGAAATTATACATTTTTGAATATGTTAGAGCTCTTTCCTCCAGTATCTATACTTAGAGATATGAGTATTACATTTAAATACAAGGAATTGGAGCTGAAGAGATGCTTGAGTTGCATAATGATACATATATATATGTAACAGGATAAACATGTGGAGGAAAATAATGAAATATCAGCCAGAAAGGCAATGCATTATCTAACGGGTGTGTAAATTCCTAATACATTTCCTAAGAAGTTTTCTGTAAGTAGCAATGTAATTTGGCAATAATTTAGCTGAAGCTGAGTGTTAAATTGATACATTGAACTAATTAATTCCAATTAATTGTTGAGCTAGCATAGCGGAAACTCTTTCGGTCCTGAATAAACTCATTTTTCTTCATGATGAGCCCGTCTACAGGAAACATCCTGAGACAAAAAAGTAAATAATAAGAAATAACAGATCTTAACACACTTTCTGTATTTAGTGTACATGGAAAATGTCCTTTCTAAGGAGTGGCTGTATTAACATACAAGTGCATGGACCTGTATTTGCCTGTACATCATGCTTATTTTCTTTAGTATGTCTTGATAAAAGCAACTGTTCACAATCTAAAGGAAGTGTTTTGAGTTCTTCTCATATATTAATTAATTTACAATGCAGAATATAGCTAAGTTTTCCAGCAGGGGTCAGTAGAGCCTGGTTCATTGATCAGCTGCTGATGGTCTGTCAGAGTCAGGAAACACAGAGGAAGAGAAGAAGAAGAAGGAGGAAGAAGAAGAAGCGAAGAAGAGGGAAGAAGATACCTTTCCAATGACATCATTGCGACTGAGCCTGTCCTTGTCCATGACGGTGATAATGATGGTGGTCTCCCTCAGCACGTGGGCAGGCACGTCGAACGGGAAGGACTCGTTGAAAACCGGGTTCAGGCAGCGCTTCATGGTCACCGTCTTCTTCTTTTCCACACGCTTGTCCTTGTGCATCAACCACAGTTTTACATAGGGGTCTGAGGAGAGGGGGATATGTGTTTAGTATTATTCCTGTTTACCACAGTTCAATATGAGTTCGTCAGGGATTTGAGTGATAGTACTTGAGCATCAATAATGTTTAAGGACAATAGAAGGACATGGGGAGGAAGGATCATCTATACCAGAAGTGCCTCCAATGTCCATGGCTTTGAGGTTGCGGGCTTTGATGATGCTCACAGTGATGGTGTTGGCTGTGGGGTTGTAGCACAGAGACACAAGCAGATCCCCTCGACTCCCCTGGAGAAATCACAAACAAAAACAGCAAATTATTTACTTCTTCATCCCGTTTTCACATCGTCTTCCTTTCTGTTTGCATTCTGTGTATTTCTGTTTCTTCCTCTGGCTATCTCTGTTGTCTCCATCTACCTGTCAGCCTCTCCTTATTCCCTTCTTTCTCTTCTCCCACCAGCACGTTGCCACATTTCCCCTGAGGGCATCACGGCAGCCAGGAATGACATCACCCGTTACATACTGTCCCATCCTCTCTCTCTCCCCCCTCCTCCCTCTTCCTCCTTCCTTCCCTCCCCCGTTTTCCTTCTTACTCACGCTGCCATCGCTACATGGTTGCAGCTCCTTCCAGAAAGTCTGCATGTTAGCCAGGTCCAGTTTGTTGAGAGGGATGGACACCTCTCCTATGGGGTCGTTCCTGCTGAAGCGGTCGTAGTCCAGAACCTGCAGGTACAGAGTCCTCTGGACCACCTTATCATAGGGGAACCCTGAAAAACAGCACCGTCCCAGTAGGACACAGTGAAGGCTCAAAGCTCAAGGCTCAAATCGGCCATACGAACAAAGCTACAGAGCAGTTATGACGATGAAAATCATAGGTCACAGTAAAGGGAAAAGCCTGTGAGTGCCTGCAAGTGCAAACATTGTTATTTCATGTATTATGTATGTATTAGGAAAGCTTCCTCCAACAAACCTTCAAACAGGAAGGTCTCGTTCCAGTGAGGGTTCAGATTCTTCCTCTTGACTTTGGTCTCCAGTTTGTGCTTCTTATCTGGCAGCAGGTACAGTTTGACAAACGGGTCAGAGGTGCCGGAAAAGTCCTTGGCAGGTAAATCCTGGCCTTTGAGGATTTTGACAGTAAGGGTGGAGTCCTGAAAACTGTATCCGACACTGAACTGAACACGACCCAGCTTCTCACACACCGGAACCTCGTGGTCATCTTCCTCCGAACCTGGAGACAGCTAAGGGACACAGGAGGAAGAGGAGAGAAGTGTTTTTATTCAACTATGTGGTAGCTTCATTGAAATGGAGGAAGTATTTACTTATTCATTACTCTATTTTGAAAGAAGATAAAACCAGATATACATTTAGTGTTGTTCATAAGACGTGCAAATTACATTTTTAGCACTATCTACAAATACAGAGGAGTATTTGTAACTATTTGTATCATGTATCAACCAAGTTTATTGATTACCTTCACTGATATAGCTAAATGACATGTACACATATTAAAACCATCTTATAGTATAACACTTACAATACAATACAGTAACACCAACTAGAGCCAAACAACCACAAAACAAATGTAAGCACGACTGCACAACACCATGGAGTGCCTCTCACAGATGTGATATGTTAGTCAGGTAACATGGCATCTGTCCGTGATGACGCAAAAATTATTATAATAAATGATACTTGAAATCTCAGTTAACAGCTCACTGGTACGTCCACACAGCAGCTTTAAAAAAATCTTCCAACGCTTCCAACGCTTCTCTGCCCATTGACTTTGATTGGGGGTGACGTCACTTTGCCTCGCTTTTCGCCAAACTGCATCGTGGGGAAGCAAAGCGAAGATTTCCAGGATTTTCAGGATTCAAAAGTTGAGCAATGTTCAACTTTTGAAGCTGAGCTGGAAGAGTCAGCCAATCAAATCCCGTTTATGCAAATCTGACAGTACAAGCGCTAGCCAATCAAACCGCGTGTAAGCTGGGAGAGCCAGAGCACAGTTCATTTCCTCATATTCCAAACGAGAAATTACGGTAGCAAATCACCCGGTTCTTTACGACCAGAACTATTTACCGGGATACAAACTACAATCACTTTGGACATGATCTCTGTAAAGTCTGAACGCGCTTCACCAACCCTCTGAAGACCCTCATCATTTACTTTGGCTATTAGCACTGATCTGAATTGGATCCTTCTTGAAACGAGGCTCATTTGCATTGAAAGGGGCCAATTTTGCGCCAAATGTATGCATATTTTATCATTTAAATAAATGCAAATTGCACAGGCTCAATAAAATGGAATTTGCCCAGCAGTGCAGTTAGGTGTGATTTTCAAAATCAGTGTTTTGAAAATAACAATGTTTTTCGTTGTGTTATTTGCATAGGTGAAGTGGCCGCAAAAGCTGTGCACCCACCTGTGGGTCTTTTATATAATATGGAGTAGTGAATGAGTGATGAACTGATATTTTATTTACTCAGAATCAGAGAATATTTGAACATTTAAAGTTCGGAAACTGAGGAAACTACATTTCTTGATAAATACCATGTGACACATTTAAAGGCTCCAGAACAAATCAAGCAATAAGACCTTAATTGAAATAGTTTTGCCTACAGGTGGTCAAGAACAAATGTCAAGGACAACTACAAAGTAAGATCACATCTCTAAACATTTAACTGATTCAACTTTATGAAAGTAGGATTTATTGCAGGGGTGTTGCATTTATCTGAATATGTTTTAAGCATGTGAACACCATTAACTGACATTCTTGTTTAAGTTTATACAAAATGTAATATTTTAAGAATCGGGCCACTTTCATCTGACAGGTGTGTTCATACTAAAAGAGGATATTGGACTCCAATCCACAAGTGGCTCTAATTTTGCACTTCAATATTAAAAATCCAGCTCCTAACTGGCAAGTAGCATAATATGGTGCCATATGGCTGCTGTTAGCTGTGTGATAAAGGCAGAAATTGTGCATGGCTGTGTGGAGATGAGAAGCAGATTATCTGTTGGTAGACAGACCCTGTGACGGATGGTGGCGTGGCCTGGAGGGAGTGAGAGAAATCCAGTTTAAAAGTTCTATCTGATGGGGGAAGCGCTAGAGGCATTACTCAAGGAGCAGTTCCAGAAATGTAATATCCAATTCTGTATTCTCCCACATATTTCTAATGGCGCTGCTCAGCCTCATTCTCCATGCTGAATATGATCACTTTTCATTATGCAGTCCTCCACCCAACAGCTGGCCTAAATTGCTTTCCCCCTTTACTGAGTTTGGCGCTGTCTCTTTTTTCCTAGAGTCCTCCGTGCTCATTCGATTCTTTGAATTCTTCTCTATTATATATATATATTTTTAAACCTAAACATCGCGGTAAATACAAATTATTTTAGAGAAAAAAACACGGCCGGTCTAAACAAGCCTTTGAAGGATGAATTAGGTGATATTTTACATTTTAGCTGTGAACAAATGTATTCAAATACAGAAAACTGCTATTGTTTGAAAAGCATTTGTTAAAGCTACAATAGCCTGCTAGTTAACAAACAAATTAAACCTTTTTCTAAATTAAATGTTTGTATCCATCATTAATTTTTATAGATGTAGCTTATGTTTTCTGTGCCACAGATATTGTAGGCTGGAGAAAGTCAACAAACACTGAGAGACCGAGCTTCGCATTGCTGGTTTTGGTCTTTTAACATGTTGACACACCCACCAGCCCTCGAAGAAAATAAACCATCAGCAGCCTGAAGCACTTATAACCCTCTGCAGATGTGTGGATGTGCTTTGACACAGGGGGAAAGACACATTCACACCACACTATCGCTGGCTCTGTGCGCATCTCAAAAAATGAAAGCAGTGTCAGAGTACATCCTGATAAGAGCCATGTGATGCTGACAGGACCCCCACCCTTCCTCCCCCAGCCCCTATCACCTGAGACGCTTGAGAGGTTAGGATATATATACTCTGACGTTCAATGCCATTTCTCTGCACCCTCTTTTTCTAGTCTATGAGAAAAAGCCCCATATACACCGCCACTGCTTTTTCTACAACAGCACAAGTGGCTCAAAAGTGCAGGATGGGTATTTTCAGCATGAAAGAGGGTTGTGTCATATATAAACGCCTTTGGCAAAACTGCCCAGAATGACTATTATCATTAAGCGCCACCACTGTGAGTTCCTCAGACACACCATGAGACCCACATAATTACACACTGCTCATACCCATCTCTGCCATATTCTCGCAGCACCCACAGCACTGCGTGTTCTTTCGCAGCTAATTACCGAACCTCGCTGAAGAGACGCACAGAAACCCCCCCCACCCTCGCAGTGTCTCCCTCCAGGGTGATGATTACTGTATGTTTCAGTTGGCTGAGAGACTGCATGGCAGAAAAACTAACTGTGATGTTCTACAGGTGAGTGGGATGAAAACAGTACTTTTTGAGGGATGGAAGACTTGTGAAGCGGAAACACTTCTCAAAGGATGTCTCTGAATTGTGTAGGCTTTCTTTTTTCACTTTCTGTTCCAGAACTCTCTTATTTACAGTAGGTGGAAGGCAGATACATGTCATGTGTAATGACTAAAAAAGGATAATTCTGGTTAATTTAAACTTATTTTAATAGCTTTTCTATCACTTAAAAACAAACATGATGGTCATTAATTACATAAACATTAAGGTCCTGTTTTCTCTAACTTCCTTGTTACAAGGCATGCATGTTACTTTCATCATAGATTATGAAAGATGATCTGGAAGCACCATTCAAGTCTCTCAGCCGTCTCATTTATTATGATTTAAAAGGTTTTGCTGACAGCAGTCCTCCTGCTCTTAATATGGATGAGTTATCAGCCATGCAGGAAACAGACAGACCACAGATTAGTTTGTGGTGTATCAATAACACGTGTGTCGCGGGGCTTCAGATATACCGTGTTGATAGTGGGTGTTACCATGTCACTGGTGACGGAGTTGGCCAGGTCAGACACGGAGGAGTTGGCATCGTGACGGCGGCCACTCTCGTCGGGGGTCTGACCTCTGGGGCTGCTCCCTGCTTTACCTGGAGTCCTGTTTAATGGACACAAACACACACATATTAAAGGTCACCTTTTGTGCAAAATCCACTTTTTCATGTATTTTATACATAAACATGTGTCCCCTCTGTGTAAAGAGATTCTAAAAGTTTCACGAAAAAGATTCCCTCACTTTCTCTCCTGATCCATTTATATACAAACCTGTCTGAAAATGAGCTGATCAGATTTTGGCCACTTTATGATGTCATAACGATTTTGTGGCTTGTGTAACCATTAGCCAATCACCAACCAAGGTAACACCCCCCCACCTTATCACCTGAATCTCCTCCTAGAGCACCATTGTGTTCTTTTTAACAAAATATCTCTCAGAGGGGCGTGGGGAGGGGCTCCTTATTTTCATCTAAAGTAAAAGACAGAGAATCAGCACTTTTGAAACAGGGCTGAAACAGAGGGGTTTATGGGATGCTGCAATGCATGATCTGTTTGGTATTTGGAGCCAAACACTTCAGAGACATGTTTTGTATATATCTGAGACCTATAATAATGTAGTGAAAAATAGGGGACCTTTAACATGCTCATGCTCCAAAAATGAATGTTTTACCTCCATCCCATCCAACACTTTTCCTCTCTAACACTCTTGTGGCTGAATGGTAGCAACCTGGTTCCTAAATGTTGTCGAAGCTTTGAGGTGAGGCTGTAATGGGAGACTCTTAAAGGAGCGCTTGCAAAGTGATGTCAGATCCACATAGCTCACTACATTTGTAGCAATAGCCAGAAATGAGTTAGCTTAGCTTGGCATAAAGAATACAAAAAAGTGGGAAATAGCTAGCCTGGCTCTGAAGAAAGGGAACACCTACAGGAACCTCCAAAGCTCACATTATATCCAGTTTGTTCCATTTTGGTTTCCAGTTTTTACATTAAGCTCTTCAGGCAGATGCTTTGTATTAACTGTACAAACATGGGAGTGTTATCAATCTTCTGATCTTATTCTCAGGAAGTTAATAAGCATATTTCCCCAATAAGGGCTAAGTATGACTTTAATGCTCCTGGTTATGGATTGAGTTGATGGTATAATTGTAATTTTTGAGTGTCAATATACAAAAACGTGTATGATTCTCAAGCAACGGAGGTAGTGGTGAGCCTCACTGCTGTGGACTGCAACATTGTTATGTGAAATAAGCAAAGTCATCTAGAAAAATAAAATCTATTTTCGAGTATAATTAAAACAAATAATACACCATTTTGAAACTTTCTCCATCACCATCTGTCACTTCACACACATGCCATCAACTAAAATGTAATTTACAGAACAGGACCTTTAGAATTAATTAATATTATATCAAGGCAGATAAAAATAAATAAAAATTGGAAATACTATAATAGGTAAAGACTAGAAATGTGTCCTGGCTCCTATTATGTATCCATTTGGTTAACAGGAAATATACAAAGACTTGTATTGACATATAAGACTAATGAGCACTTAGAGAGATGACCCAGAAAGAAAAAACTGAAAGAGTGAGAGAAAGAGATAGTGAGCGAGTAAGCTGGTAAACTGTAAGAACAAACAGGTAAAAGCAGAAGTGAGATTAGAAGAAGGCATTGTGGGAATTATGATCTAAGAGAAAAGATACATTGCAAGACTTATCTGTTGAGAAAAGTGAAGGAGAGGATTTGTCTTTGTTAAGAATCTGAGGATTAATAGATTGAACAAAGCGAGGTTGCGGTCTCAAATTAATGTGAGACACACAAAATAACACACACAAGCTGGAAGAAAAATCGAAGCAAGGAAGTGTGGTGGGATTAAAGCCTGGAGAAAAACAGAGCAAGTTTGGTTTGGATAAAGAGTCAGTAGCAGAGGAGAGGAAGCAAACTGACACGTTACACAGGCAAGAAAATAAAATGAGACTGTGAAGGATGGGTGAGAGATGGACAGGGTTTGTGCGGCAAAGAGACAAGTAAAAGCAGAGCGAGAGTGAGGAGGAGAAAAGGATATGGTGTGTAAGAGAAAGAACTGATTTGTCACTCTGCGTTTATTTCCTGTGATCTGCAGGTCAGAGCGCCGACAATTCAGTGCAGACTTAATATAAAATGTAATGTTATACTATTTATGCATCAGCTGATTAATAGATCTGAAACATCAGAGCATTTTTTATCCAACAGGTCAAACTGATGTTCAGAGAAAGGGCAAAACGTCATTACAGCTGTTAATATCATCCTCAGACACATCAGGGAACAATGTGTTAACTGAAAATAATTATATAACACCTGGCAGTCACACACATTACACCTGGGGCCGTCTCGCTCTGCCACTTCCTTCAACCTGAACTGTGGTGCTGTGTTCAAGATTATACTCACTGTTTAACCCAATAAAAAATGTGTAAACTTATAAAGCATGCCAGATCTTTTAAAAATATTTACTATTACAGGAAGTCTATAAATACCTAAATTAATAATCAAATTACTTTTGTTATTATTATTAATGGTTATATGATCATTATTTTATGCATCTGAAAACATGATTAAGAAAATTCTGGAGGATTTTTTATTAAAGGTCCACTTGTGAACTTTATACAAGGTCACTGGTCCGGATCAATGCCAGTAAAGTCAACCCCCAACATCCGTAGTTTGAGAAGCCCTGCGCTACAGGGTGTACTTTGAAAAAATATGACATGGGACCTTTAAATCCATAGATTTATAATGGGATAAAGGTCATATTACGATGCTTTGGGTCATAGGCAGGTTTGGGTTTTTCGAAATGTTCTTTGCTGAGAAAATCTCCAAATTCATTTGGTTTTAAAACAAAAGTACCCGCCTTTATAGGCATTCCCCATTTTGACTATTGAGCCCATAATATATGCCTGTCAGCTGGGTCTCTACCCAAAGAGTCTATGCTAACTAGTAGGGGTGGTTTGCTCAATGACTGCCTATTGAACCCCCAACACACGAGACGGAGACCATATGAATCTTCAACAATCAACCTTACATAAATATTTTTTTTTCATTTCATTCTAATGTGAATATTTGGCGACAAATCATCTCAGCCATGCAGCGCACATGCAATACTTTAACACAGTGCATATAAAACTGCTGTAGTTAATACAGGCTTGCACATATCATGCAGGTTTTTTCCTAACAGTAAATATTTTCACTGCCCCATGTACTCCAGCTAAGAGGGAGCACTGAACAACCCGAGAGTCTGACTGGTTCTGTAATATTTATATAAATTTGATGCAGTGCAAGCCAAAGGCTGTCAGTCGCACCAGGAAAATCGGAGTATGATTCTGCAAAAAAAGGTTTGGACAATAAATGAGCATAGCAGATATGTTGTTATTATTCTGGTAGTTGGAAGGCAGGCAGGACTACAGGTAACTGATCAAACAACTGTGTTAGAGGAGACTTCATGTCCAAACCGGGAGGCAATCAGTTGGAGATCTGAAGATCTAAAAAAATCGAAAATGAAAAGAGAGGGTTTTATTAAAGTAACAGCAAGCAAATCAAAGCAAAGTACCCTTCTCATTTCAGGTTGATGACCTTATTTATCGGCTCAAAACATGCAGCATCATTAACTGCCAAGTTTTTTTTCCCTCTTCTCTCCTGCACTTCTCTTTTTTTTCAAATTCAATTGATTGCTTTTTGTATGCATAATGTGCCATTTTAAAATACGAACAGCCAACAAGTTTCAGCAGTCAAAATTATTTCTATATAATCCCTGATTCTTTAGGCTGGGGCATACAATAAGTGGATAAATCAGAATAAAAAAACACACTTGTGCACCAGCACCCTGCACCCCTAGAGGATTTTGTTTTAAACAAGTGTCTGCTTGTCAAAGTCACCACAGATTTACGTATGGTGACATGAAAGACAAATAAAGAGTGGCTGCTGCACAGAGTGTCCTCAAATCAAGACTGTTTACCCTGCAATGGCCTGCGGGACGCGGAGCGGTTGGGTGCGGTAGTGAGGTGAGTTTATCCATGCATGTAAATATACACATTTACTCGCTGTCAAATATACACACTCCTGAACACACCCATATACACACACACATGCAAGATGCAGCAGGCATGGTGCTATATAACATCTCAACCTCACATGATAATAAGTGCTGCAGAAATACACTCAATGAAAATAAGTGAATTATTCTCACTGCAGTGTATTTATTTATTTATTTATTTATTCGTATTTACCGAGATAGCTAGCCATAAAGTCAACAGTCTTTGTCCCAACAGAAGGAAAACATCATTTGTTGCCCCTTTGATGTTGGTGACTATCTCGTCTAAAACACCCCTTACATAATTCATTCTTTAGAGGTTGTTGTAACCATGACTACTGAAAAGTGTGCTCCCACTTAAGGTTGTACTCACTACCATCATGTATTTTACAGGGGGTTGCAGTAACCATGGTAACAGGAGCCTTCAAAAGAGGGCAGTGGGAATCCAAGGAAGTTCCTCAGAGAGGGGCATATATTGAAAATAGCTAAAAGCCCACAGAGCAAAAAGTGACCACACATTTCCAAAGACTTGGAAACACTGCTGGAACACACTCTTCCCTCATACCTACACTTCCCGAAGCCCCCGTGACCCTGTGAAAATACCACAGCAAACCCCTGGGTGTGTGTGAGCTCATGCTGAAAATGGCTGATTCATAAATGCCAAAAAAAGTGCAGAATAGCCTCCAGCCATGATACTCAAAACAACAGGTAGTGACAGAAATGAGCAATTACGGAGCTACCTTCTTCGCCTGCTAATAACAGTCTGGGTCGTCAGACTGAAACACAGTATATCACTCCATTTGTTTGACTGTAAAGGCAAATTAACTAACAGCAGGTCTATAAAACTCAACAAATGGGCACATACACGCTCGACTCTCCTGAAGGTGGAAGGCGACGTCCCTGGAGAACGACCACATCGATCTGACATATCGAACCTCTAAGCCCTGACTCCTGACCTCATGGCCTCAATCTGGAATTGAGTTGTTAGCCATCTTCTGTGTTATTGGACAAAGCAGGTCATTAATTCCCAGGGGACAATACAGAAACACATTATCTCTTGCTATATGTCACATGCGTTTTGTCTATTGGAAAGTCTGTTTTACATTGATTAAAAAAGACTGAAAAGGAAAAGTAAATGCTTCATTCACTAAGGCATGATAAAGGTATATCATGCAAGTAATTACAAGATAATTGACTGGAGGAGGTTATTGAAGCAGAGAGGCAAGGTCAGAAGATTCAGAGCAGGCAGAGTAACGTGCAGTCCACATTCACTGGACGACAAGAATCTTAATCAGTATTTTAACACACACACACGTGTCATAATCAAATCTTTGTAACCATACCATCCGGCATGTCTGGTGTGCACACCTGTTTGTTTAGAGATGGAACTTAATGAAGCAGGCCGTTTCTAATTTCTTAATATAACAAGTCTTAGGACAAAGAAGTAATTGCAATAAAAAGTATTTCAAATGTTGTGCACCATTTATCTGAAAATATATTGATTTCTATTTAAGTTGCATTTTAATTACATTTCATAAGAAACGAGGAGGAAGGGTTTTCCTTTTTTCTTTGAAGATGCTGCCTGGATTATAATGAGGAATCAGTAAAACTCACTGACATGCTGATACTGAAGGTATCTGCAAAATGTTTACATTCAATATACTTCATTTGTTTTGAACAGCCACTATACCAGCAGATGCATGATAACAACTTTAAATAGTTCTGTTGAGGCACTCACAGCCTTTAGTTGAGTTTAGGGAAAGGAATCATCCATGGCATTGTTTTAATACAAACAAATCAACAGTGACGTGAAGCCAACTGAATATTTACCTAATTGAAAACTAAATGTTTTTCTAACCCTAACTAATGTGTGTTTGTTGTCTAACCCAAACCACATACAGAACTCAGATACAATTCCAGGGGCCGCTTTCACAAAGAGATTTTAGACTGTCTGTAGTTGCTGTAGCTCAGTTTAACTTTGTTTAGGTCTGATACAGGGTCCACACTTTAGTAAATAAAGAGACATACAGTATTTTGGGTCATTTATCAGTGACAACTGCTGACCAGTGGAACTAAGAGAAATCAACAAATTACGAGTCAAATGTAAACACTTCCTTAACTTGGAATAAAATATATGTTATCTCTGGAAGACTGAATTTAAATGTTTGTTAAGTCCACTGTGTACTAGCTAACTGATAACAGACAGAATAAATAGGTCTCTAATAAAAAATGGTAGATCGAGCTAATTAAAAAAATGGTATTGGTCCCTTTTATCAGTTTTAGTTAGTTTCCACCCTTAGTTTTATTCTCTAGAAGTCATGCAAAAATAATTAAGATAAGCTTCCTTAGGAAATGAGATAATTGATAAAAGGAAAAAGATGTATTGCTTTTATTTTCATAGCTGGCTTCATGTGGGAAAAGAATATGAACATAATATTGCCTTTAATCATTAAGATAAATCAAACAGACAAGAAGTGTAGCTTGGGTGAGCATAAAACTGTGTTCTGTATCTATATCGGGAGACAAATGTTATCGAAGTACAGACATTTAATCCTAATAAAGGGATGTTACAGAGAGCTCATGGGCACGTGAGAAGATAAACTGTATACTAGTGAATAAAAACTGACCACGAGGAGCAGATTTATCAGAGGCCGAGCTGACAGTCATGTGTACTGACAGAGGAGCGTACTGTGACATCACCACATCACAACCACAGTCAATACCCTCAGGAGAGGGCAGATTAGGTGAATAAGGGGATAGTGGAATTGAAAAGCAGAAAGGATGGGGAGGAAAAAAAAAGTTTAATAGATGAAATTAAATAAAGCGTGGAGATTGAGAGAGAAGGCAGAGGTGGAGAGGGAATAAAGAAGAGATGAGAAAATGTCTTATTGAAAAACAAAATGCGGGCTGCAGAGGAAATTGATGAGGGGACGGGGAGAGGAATGAGAGACAGAGGGCGAGTGGATGGACGGGTGAGAACATGAGGGATGAGGGTTTCCAGCATGGATAGGAAGTGTCTCCATAAACATTACTGTATCTGGGTCTTGCTGATCATACACTCGCCCTAGGAGACCATGAAACACAATATAGGTCCTGCGTCCTATGATGGATGAGGCCTCGGCTCCAATGTCAGCCCACTCAGCGCTCCCCACCAACAGGGACAAATCACCCGGCCTCCGCCCCCCTCAACAAGCAGGCTAATACAACTAATGGAGTCATCTACAGTGTTCGACAGTCTTGATGCTCTTTGAATAGACACCTGCTACCTTATTATTGAGATTTATCCACAGGGGAGTTGCTGTTTTGTAAATAAAGCTTGTGCATAAAGAACCTTTAGTGATGTCATAGTATTTTCAACATTGGAGATAATAGTCAATACTTCTTGAACAACACGTTACTTTATACTGACTGTCACCTTCGCTGTGACGCCCCCGCCCCCCCCACCCTCCTCTCACGGGCTCTCTCGTATCAGCTCTCTGCTCGAAGCCAGTAGCAGCAACCAGGGAAATGGTGAATGAGGTCCAGACTTGGATCTGACAGGTTTTTTTAAAAAGATGCCTCGTTTGTGCTGACCTACATCGCTTTTTCTTTCCAATCTTCTTTCCTACTGGGCCCCTGCCGGCTGTGGAGGCTGCCATGGGGACCAGTGGCCGGCCTGGAGAGTCAATAGGATGCTTGACTCACTGTGATTGCTGGCTCAGACACACAAAAGAAAGAGTCAGATATGCCAGTTGATAAAGGGTGGCAACCACTTCCTGCTTGATTAATACAGTACAGTCTGGCATTGTGCAACTCAGCGAGCGCAGTATGGCGTTCAGCTGCCGAGATCAGAACTCTGATTCCCACCGAGGCCACCAAGCAACAATGGACACATCCTAAGTGAAATGTAACAAACTGTAGATCCTAGATTTTGTATCCTTAGCTCCAAATGATGTACTAAAACTGTCTACTAAACTACTCTACTGTCTACTAAAATATTAGTAGACAATATAGATATTCAAATGTCATCAATATTCATTAAAAACAATACCTAGACAACAGTCTAAACGTCCCAGCACAAGGGATACATTCCCCCCAAATTATGTATAACAGAAGAGTATACATTAAGTAAACCACGGCATCAAACATGTGATACAGTGAACATCCCTGACAAAGAATGTTTTTCGTAAAAAGGAAGTGGGCCAGACGTGTCGGGAGCTTACTTTTTATATTTGAACTTGTCATGTATTCTCTGTATACACATCTTTCTGTAAAGCTTAGTTTTCATTCTGACTGACTGTTCAGACTTTGAAAACATATTCCTCTCTTACTTGTTGTGACATCAGCCCAAAGAGCCTGCATGATTTCAAGCTAAAATGGTGCATTTTCTTAATTTGAAAGGTTTTGAATGATCAACCACGCTGAAAGACCTTTCTGTATTACCCCACACCCCTTTCAGCAGTGTTCAAAATGTGACAAATATCTCTGTATCAGAGCATTAGAAAGAAGTGATTATCAACGGTGAAAGAATTCCATTATCATTCCTAGTGGTCCACAATCTGATATTCAAGCGTCCCATTTGCAGTCATTGTGGGCACAATGTTTTCTTGTTTTATAATGAATGGAAACATACTTATGCTCTATTTTAGAAATAGTTGCACATTTTACAAACTCTCTGTTTAGAATGGTGATTTGTCCGGGGCTAGTACTCTCTTATGGGTTTACTTGTTTTTATTTCCCGGTTGCGTCTCTGTGTGTGGTGATTCTCGGAACTCATTAAGATGCAGCTCTGCCACGCAACAGCAGTTTACCGAGATGATAATAACACAAACAGCTTCAGAGCTTCCATCATAGTTATCTGCAGGTGGGTGATTATGTCCAGTCCACCGCAGGGCTTTGGCCGGCCTACCACAGTGACCTAAACCGACTTGCATAATAAGAAGCTCCACGTGAGAGATAAGAGGACCTTCACTTATCGTAGAGAAAAAACCACTGGCTTTGAAGATAACGGATCAGCAAGAAACAAAATGTATCCTTTGACAATCATAATATAATCAACTTTAATCACAGCTGCTTTGGTGTCTTATGGGGTTTTATCTCCGAGATGTAATAAGTACAAGGAAGCTTTTGTAGGCAACAGCTTCGGATACTTCTTCATCCTAAATCCGAGATTAACATTAAACTTTTCACACAGGTAATAATGAACTTGGTACATTTGTTCAGGGTTGACTTTAGCATCACATCACTCTTACCTCTCGAAAACAAGTTATTCTGAAAGTTCTTCATGTGAGGTTATAAATAATGTAGGATATAAAAATAGAGCATATCTCAGCTTTTGATGATTTACTCATCGTCTGAGTGCTCGCGCTACAGTATCTGCCTTTAGATCGCCATTAAACTCGCAATACCGACAGATAAGTCATACATCTCTGGTTATGTAAGCTGCTTCCTTTGAACAAGGAAAAGAAGTGGAGTGTTTTATGAAATAAATATTGTACTATAACAACAAATACATTCCTTGGTTGCTGTGATGAAGATTGGTGATGTATGAGTGGATTATTAAAACAACATTTAAAAAAAATAATAATAACGTCCAGCTGGGCAGAGACTGAGGGGTAGACCAAGGACCAGGTGGAGGGATTATATCTCTTCGCTGGCCTCGGAGCGCCTTGGGATCCCCCAGTCAGAGCTGGTTGATCTGGACAGGGAAAGGAAAGTTTGGGGCTCTCTGCTGGAACTGCTACCTCCGCGACCCAAACACGGATAAGTGGGAGAAGATGGATGGATGGATAATAACATATACAATTAAACCTTTGATGAACTGACACACATCAACTCTGCAGTTCCTCTTTTAGTTCATGCTTTAGTTTTCACAGCCCCACATAAAGTGTTTACGTTTTAGTCTCACTGTTTTTATCAACCTTGTTTCCAACAGCAGCAGCAGCAGCAGCAGCAGCAGCAGCAGGAGGTAGCTGATTCCAGCAAAAAGACTCTGATAAAGTCACTGCACACATCCACACAAGAGCAAACAGACAGAGTAAGTAACTACCTGGTGAATGTAGTGGAAGGTTTAGTACCTGAATACCTAAAAGCTTTTTATCAGTTATTGGTGGAAGAGAAAACAGTGCTATGAAAGAGATTAACTATATTACGGTGGACACAAACACGGCTCCAAATGAATGCAAATGTATTTATGTGTCTGGGGTCTGTATGAACAGGCAAGTGTTTGCTAACATGTTCACCATAACACCGTCAATGTCGTGTTTACAACTTGTTATGCTGCCCTAGATTTGCAAAAAAGCAAACAGATTATACAGCTTCAATTATACATGTCTTAATAGAAGCAATAGGCTTGGTCTGTTTGCTTACTGTCCATATTTAGACATGACGTTGTACAAAGTGCTATCATTTCTCTATTACCAGATGTTGTGTTTGTAGATATTTGTGCTGCGAGCCGTATTTGATTTCATAAATAAACCAGCAGAATCGCAAACCTCTTTGGGAGTGTCTATTTGTATCTTTGATAGTTTCCTAGAAAGCCGAGAGCAAAGGTGTCCAACTCTTTCTGTCTCTCTTTCACTGGCTGACAGCGTCTTGTCTCGTCACATATATTTTTGGTCGGATCATTCCATGAAAACGCATGGAGCTGAGCGGGTAAGTACACAGACAGAGATGAGAGAGACGGACAGAGATGATGATGGAGAGCTGTTATTAGTGGTGGAAGGACACTAGTAGACTTGGCCCACGCAACCCCTGAGGGGGGAGGCACGCTGGCTGGCTGTGATTAGAGTAAGGTGCTTGACAGACCTCCAAACAATGAGAGGGAGAGAGGATGATGGGGGGGGGGGGGCGAGAGGTAAGCTGGTCCTCATCCCCCGTCTGACCCTTTGCCATTTTAAATTCAATTTAAAAAGCATAAACAAGGTTATAATTGGGGCAATTACTTCAAAAACAAGACACATGTGCTCCGCTTCCAAGACAGACAGCTATTTTTCATCTAGAATAAATTCACAAATGACCTAGTTAGAAAAAAGCACACTTGGATACACTGCAGAGATGTTAACTTCTATCTATAAAATCTAGTGTTATGTGGGACTACACCCTGGTTTACACTCACTAGAGTCAAAACAGTGGGTTAAGCACTTTATCTCTGAAACACTGTGATAAGAGGGCAGCCGGTTTAGTCCTTTGTTCGCCAGCTGAGAGATTGTGTTTTACTCTGACAGCTGCTCTGAGATTGCTCTCAGATCACTGGTAGAGGAGAGGTTAGCATATTTTTAGAGGAGTGTTTCATGCCAGGAACCTTACTACTAAATAATGAGGGTGCCCTTCTCCTCCTGTGCCTACGACTTGCAGATCAAACAGTGAAGCACCCAGATCAGCAGACTTACAAAAGGGGTGGAGGAAGAGCACAGATGACTTAAACAAATGTGATGAAAAGATGAAGCTGAGAATAACATCAAAAAGAAAACAAACAGAAAGAACATTTCTAACTCATAGAACAACAGTGTAGAGGAGGCTTTGAAACATCTTACAGTTAAATGAATAAGATACTGTATATAAGAAAAAAAAGGATTACCATGGGGACACTCAGTATTTCTAAAACCCTTGCTACAGCCCTGATATCAAGCCATGTTGATATTAATGTTATTGCATCACAATTTAATTTGAAAATGTATGATCTTCACATGTTTTAAAAAGGGTCAGCTTCTTTCAAGGTGCCAAAAGGTAAAGATGCTACTAACCGGCTTCAAGTGATTTAAAAAATTGAATACATTTACATTTTAAACGTTGGTTACATAAAAGTTCTCTCAGTCCTGCTTCAGATTTGATCAGTTTTAGGTAACATAAAAAAAATAGTTTAACCAAAACTTCTGATATTTTAAGATGTCCATTACAAAGGATATCCAATTTGCTGTGGGAGACTGTCCCCTGGCCTTTGAATTGTATAACCAAGTCTATTTTGGTGCACGACTCAGTGCACGTGAAAACATATAAAATAGAATAGTCCTATTTATTTTCAGTGTGAAGAGCAAAGAATGGTCACCAAAGATAGTCATAGAAGACTATAAATGACATATCGTTAAATCATTATGTAACTCTCCACTATGACAAACAGCTCCCTCTGCTACTCATTTTATTTTTGTGACTAACTGATAACATTTCTTATCTTCTCTCTCTTTCTCGCAATACCTCTTTTCCGGAGTGTCTTCATCTGCGGGGGCTTCCTGTAGATCTGGGAGGTTGGCAAAGTCATCCTGCTCAGCCAGGCCGATTGCTAGAGACAGAACAACCATCTTCCCCTCACTGGACACACAGACAGACACACATCACAAGAACACACAGGTGGAGAGGCACAGCAAGCCACACACACACACACACACACACACACACACACACACACACACACACACACACACACACACACACACACACACACACACACACACACACACACAGGCAGTGTCAGCACAGATTAATTTCACATATAAAAGAGAAGATACCATTTTATCTTTATTATTCATTCACGTTACGCTGTAGACCTGTGTACTAAGCAGTGAGATGAAAAGACAATACAGACGACACTCATCGTTTAACGCATACATATATTCACGCTGTTCTATATACAAACTATTTAACTGAGTTTCTGTGTTATAGCCAATGTTGTGTTAATACGATTTAAAGTTATGGCTTTTAGAAAATTAACAATAACATTAACCTTGAAATGCAATTTACAGTATAGTATACTTTTTGTTTTACGTCTTCAAATGATATGTGGCACCAAAATGACATCTGATTTGCATATTTTAACACTAATGCTTGCATTAAACATCTAAGTAATCAAAACGCATAATTGTTTTATTCTATAAATCACATAATTGGATAACATTATCCACCATTTCCAAGATCAGTATCTGTTTTAAACACATTTTATTCACTTTTTTTCTCTTTTCTTGTACTAGCCAATTAAGCTACATTAGAAGTAAGGAAATACATCGATTTTCTGTTGATGAAAGGAGATCAGAGACTGTTGGTTTTTTCCTTTACCAATCCCTTAACCAACTCTGTGAAGTGAGCATGTGTTTCCAAAAGCCATCCAGCCTTTGAATTGTATTTTTCTCACATTTGAGATCATTCTTGTATCCACCATTACCTAATGTTCTGTATTCTTGTAGCTTTACTATGAAAAGTTTGCTGGGTAGATGTTGTATTTAGTTCTTTAACACTGATATAAAATATGATTATGTATGGGTAATAGTGAGGTAAACCATGCATTTCTAATAGTAATTGTTTCATAGCATAATGTGTCTAATTAAAATACAGAGGGTGATACCAGGAGAATTTATCATGAGCCAACATGTGCTTTATAACCCGTTAGAAATATCCATGAGAAGCCTTTTCCTATAATTCATCATTACAATACATGAGGTTATATAATGCATCATTGACCAGTGTGCACGGGGATGTTTTCAATTTCTCATGAGTATTTCTTTTTATAGTTCTCTGTAGATAAAATAGTCATAGAATGTATTTGGCACAAATGAACATCATTAGCAAAAAGGATTAGAAACACTGATGCCTCCTAAGCTTTATCATCCCGTCTCATAGAAACATGAAGGTGGTAAAAAATAGAATAACAACACATGAGAAGAAGGGTTTGGATAGTTTCAGACAAAGAAAAATATTGAAAATATATACAGGAAAAAAGAGGAAAAGGAAATAAATCTATGTAAATTGAGTTGGCCTTAACAAAAACCTGCAGCAAAGAAACATCTCAAGTTGATTTTCAGCTGTTGTTCTTCCTCTAACCATGCCTCCCTCATTTAAATGACTTCTTACTGAAGTATGCTGCACCGTGAATTCAAGAGGCCACGCAAACACTGACCATAACAAATTACCATTTTCCCACAACCCACCTTGTCATTTATAGTCGTTAAGTGACAACCTGCATGCAGGCACATATTAAACACTATTGTTGCTTCAGACAACCTTCAATCCATCTACTTACAGCTGTAATTTCTTAAAGATTTGAAGCCATCATAATTTGGTTAAAATGTTTGCTTGGTCACATTATGAATGAGAGGGTCCAGCGTTAGTACTAACTCGAATATTTTACTATGACATCACAAATTAAGTGATAAGAATATGAAACAGTGACGGAAACCTTGAATGCGGTAAAGATTTTAATACTGCAAAAATGTATATATTACAGATACTATAGCTTAACCGAACAAAAATTGTAATGATGGACACATCAAGCAGTGTAATGAAATAGCAAGAGGATGAACAGATATTGTCTTATGTGTTTGCCTGGGACCAATCTTTTTTAGACCTTATTTTTCTGCTGTTCTTCTTCCTTTCATCTCTCTATGTCTCACACTTCTGATCTAATTTCCTAAGACTGTGGGCACTTTCTTTTGTGTTTTCCCTCCTTAATAAGAGGTTGTTTGTTGTACCAGTATCGACATCAGGAGAAACACATTAGCACTTGAGAGACCACTGGGGAGGTGTAAACAGTACCAACATGAGACCCGTCGATAAAGGTGAATGGATTTGTATAGATGTCCAAAAAAGACACCGAGCTCCAACCAGAGGGCTCTGAAATCATTACCACCTACACCAGCTCTATCGATCTGAAATGTAAGCGGGACGCTCAGCAGCCACACTCTGTGACAGGCATGGACACACGTGGAAAGGGAAACTGCTGGATTTGGTCGTTCATACCCCACTGATCACATAATATCCCGCAGAGTGTTTCCCCCCTCAGGGTCAACAACTGACATGATGGTCCAGTGAGATTCATGAGGACAGAGACAGTGGGCGATGCCACCTCCCTGTATGTGCCCAGCCTTATTTGAATGATGATTCACATAGGCAGGGAGGTCAGTGGCCTGGAGACACTGTTAATGGGAAGACACGCAAAAAGTACAGAAGTGTAGAGCTTTGTGTGTGGATGTGTATTGTGTGGGTGTCTATGTTCATGGGCAGGAGGGGAGGGGAGGTGTTTATGTGATGCTGCTTTATGAGGCACATCATCTGTAATCTATCATTCAAGTCAAGCAGAGAAGGAGAGCCCTCCGTGCTCGGTATCTCAAACAATCAGAAGCCTAAGCCCACTAGCAACAATCCAAATAAGTAGTGGATGAATCTGAAAACAGTGGGTAAAAACTAATGATCTTTAGTCAAAGTAAAGTCAGAATATAATTCTTTTGAATCCGGTCGGGTTAGGGTAACTATAATTTTTTGAGTTTCTGTCATTTCTTTCTAGATTTTCTGATAAAAAGCATGTTATTGTTGCATTATTAATAGAGACAGCTAGCTTAGTGAAGTTTATAAATGTGAAATGCTCTGGGTTTTGTTGCTAAAGCAAAGACACCCTGGTTCTGTTGCATAAGCTTCATAGTACAACCCCCCAGGTGCTTCTCAATCTAAACAATAAAAAAAGACAGTTTAGAGTTGTTGTGAAGTAGAATGTAGTTATGGGAGTTGTTGTCTTCTAAAACAAACCGCCCAAGTTTTTAAAACGGACATAAGCACCAAATAGAGCCGTTTCTGGTTAAAAATGGGTGCTTATCCGATTCTGCTCGGCACACCGAGTTAGTAGCAAATACATCGTACTATGGACAAGTTTTTGAAAATAAGTTTAGGTTCCTCAGACTCTGGAGTTACTAGGTTTTCGTTAAATACACAATACACTTGTTAATTATATGACACTATATTCAGGTGTTTTACCTACACTTCTGCATCTAGCAACAAACACAATCAAACACACAAATGACAAACAAAGGACTGAAAGACAACCAAAAAATCACTATGCAGCATATTCTCTGAGAGAAGACAATATGACCTACTGATGGTGGACACATATACCTGACTAGCTTTGATTGTGAATTTTTCAAATGACTCATAAATCAAGCTCCCTAACTATACCCCAAAAAAATCCTCATATCACGTTGAATCACCAAATCTGCAAAAGCCTCGAGAACTCAAAAATGCAGGGTTTTCGGTCATGCTTCACAGAGTAGAAAACTTGATAAAACTCACAAAAACGATTTGACATCCAGTCCTCTGTGGCGGATCTGCTCCATCATGTGATCCCAGCTGCCGGGGTTTGACCTCGATCGACCTGCCCCAGTTCCTCTGTACCGGGAGGCTCCAGCCGGGCTCCCCCGGACCCCGCGCGGGCCCCCGCGATGGCCCCCGCCTCCCGGGCCTGTGTGCAGCTGGCCCAGGCTCTGTGAGGTTACTGGGGGGTCGTTAGGACCCGGGGGGGGTTGGTGAGTGAGGGGCTGTTGGAGGCTTTGCTGGCGGACCAGGGGACGAGGGCGCCCCACGGCCGAGGATGGGATGTGTTCCAGCGTGGAGGCAGAGGAGAGGGAAGCATCTCCGAAACTGAGCAGACACAAGGGAGCAGCGAGGACAGAGATGGATACAACAAGGAAGACAGTTAGAGATAACATGAGGCACATAGAACAGGGCAGGTCGTTTTGTAAAAGGATTGAAGAGAGATGAAAGTATAAAGACAAAAGGGGTAACACGTAACCATGTTGAATTTAAAAGTTAAACACAGGAGACAAAAATGGCAAAAAAGATATATAGATGCAGTGAATTTCAATGGGAGAGGGGATCAAGAGAGAAAAAATACAGAAGATCAGTGAAAGAGGGAGAGAAAGAAGAACAGAGTTGTCAAAAAGATTTAGATTACTCTTTAACATCTGGATAAAAACAACTGTGTAGTTTCAAGCTTAGGCTGCATGACAGTGTACTGTTTGAGTATGTGGCATGCAAAGCGTGAACATTAAATTATTCTTCTCCAAACTGGTGTCAAAACAAACCTCTGCAGTTGGAGTGGAATTAAATTGGAGCTAGTATCATTATCCCTTCAATTGAGTCTCTGTTCTCCATCTGCAGCGCTAAATTGTTTCTGTACATTACCTCTTCCCCCTAATTAGCCTTGACCTACTTCTACCTTCGCACATATTGCTCCCACCAGTCCTCCTCTGAGGTCCTGTCTGCTCCTGCTCCCTCCCTCCTTTACCTTTGAGCTTCTGAGCTCTCCATCTCCTCTGACCATTCATCTTCCCTCCACCCTCAGCCCTCTCATCAATCCATCTCCACACGACCTTCAATCACCGTTCTTTAAGTCTGCTCTATAATTACCAGTCTGCTACTCTTACAATCATGTAATAATGCTTCACTGCTTATCCTCCCTTCAATCACTGCCCTGCCTGATAACTGTAAGCTTTTTCTAAACAGCTCTATCTGCAGCTAATGCTGCGAGGGAGGATTTACTGCCTGGACTTGAGTTGTGTTAGCGCTCGCTCTTCAGTATTAACTGGGCTCAAACTCTGCTGGAGAGCCAGGAGACAAGCCTTCTGAGGAGCAGAGCAATGCTGGATCAAGTAAATACAGAGCTCATATACATGCATCCATGCATCTATCACACACACACCGCACACTATTAGGTTTTTCCTCAGGATAGGCTTTGATGAGAATGTTTATTTACTCGTGCATAATATTTAAACTGAATAAATGAGAATGAATGTAAAATAAGTATTTATATGTTTTCTGTTGAGACTTGTTATAAAGTTTAGAGGCGAGAAGAGTTTGGGCATTTAGTGTTTCAGAGGTACCAGTCTGGTTTATTTTCTGCATAGATAACTTTAGACATCTGTTGCACTTCCGAGACTTGGATAAAACCCCCAGTTGAATAATTGGTCAAAAAGATGAGCAACTGCATACAAAGACAATCAGCTTGTTTGATAAAACAGACAAGGGTTATGCCTATGCATTAAACTCAACACCATGACATTTATGAAAAATACAATCAAGTTCTGTTTTCTTCAATCACTTTTTTAAAGTTTAGGGTTAATTGTCAATTTTGCCAACGTTTTTGGTTCCCAAAAGCAACAATCAAAGTTTCAGCTCTGATTCACACTTCTGTTTTTCTCTATAGCAACTGCATTTGAGGCTTATTGTTATCGCTGCCATAAAGTGAAAACGCTATATATAACACATGAACTGAACATCTTAAGGTGTCTATTTTTAAGCTAACCTTGCAACAATGCTTTTTTTTTTACAGTGGCCATGTAGGTTTCAATTTTTTACAAGATCACTTTTCCCTCCACATGATGAAGTGTTGCACCTGAGAAATCAAGAGACTCGTCATGTGCCATGAGAAATTATGGATAAAGGTGAAATGAAATGTTACACGTAGAAAGCTTTACGTAGCACATTATCTCTGGGTTCAACAAACATGTTATAACTGACATTATGATAAATCAATACATCTGGCTAGATTCATGGTGGCATTAGGCCAGACAGCTGGGAGCCAGGCCATGTGTTAATACATTTTGCCAGTCTGTTCAGTGACGTCAATTTGGCAAAGACAAAGAATTTGAAGACTTCTTTCTTAACAATGATTTCCTTGACTATTATTTTTCCTGAGCTTTCAGGTGTTCATTGTTATTGTCTTCTGCGCCTGTAAAGCACCCGCAGCAGTCATTCGTATTCCCTGAGCATGAGCCCTCTTTATCTGCTGTATTCTATTACTGACTTAGAGGGTTATTTTCACAATTCTTCTTGCTTGAAAGTCAATTAAGATGAGTGTAAACCTTGAATGATTTTGTAATTATGTAAAAATTGAGGAGGGTGAAGAACAAGGAGACAGAGTCAGAGCGAGAAAGAAAGAAAGAAAGAAAGGGAAAAAAGACAACAGTGAAGAGTGAACTAAGGAGTGGGAGACAGAGACGGGGAGGTGGAGAGGTAAATGCCCAAAAATAGAAACCAATTCCAGAGGAGAAATGGAAATACAGGTAGATCTGAAAGGAGGGGTGACAGGAGTGTAGAATTCTACAATTCAAATTCAAGTCCAACAAATATTTTGCAAGTCTAATTGTCATGTTGCCACGTACTGTATACTATGAGATCTATTTGAAACTTTGTGGAAACATTCAAACATGAAAAATGATTCATTAATTATGCATTTAAGCAAATTATAATGTCTATTAATATAACAATCTGAAGGCAGAGTTTTGCTTTCTTGTTTCTAATACATCTGCTCCATCATATCAATGACGCACATTAGTATTGTAGGGCTTAAGAGGCTGTTTCATTATCAGGGCTACCTGTCTTATATAAAAATATTGTATATTCGTCTCTTGAATGTGCAAAAAATATGCAGTATACTTGAGGTGAGGATGCACTTTGTTTGAGAGTGTCCTACAATCAGCTGTTGGATGGTTGGCAGCTGACATAAACATTGTGTTTCTGAGTGACGAAGCTCTCTGTACTCAAGAGACTTGAACCTTCAGTTACTCATCATCACAGGAACACTCTGCAAAGCAGCTGGCTTCTCTTTCTGGCCCGTCCTTACATCATCTTCATCCGTATGGTGTCCGAAACAGCTTCTGTTGATGTCCATCTTTGAGTAGACATGCAACTATGCTGTTCACCATGTTTCAAAAGAATCTCACTCTTCCTTGATATCCACACCATGCTGTTGCTGTGTAGCCCCTCATGCGTGCCCCCTGTCACCATGCGCCACTCACTTGCTAAACCGTAGGCCTCCGGCATGCATGTGGCTCTGGATGGTCTGCCAGCGCCCGGCCTTGCTTCCCCCCGTCAACATGCTCCGAACGCTGTCACTGCGACTGGGCCCCGCCCCAGAGCAAGCACCAACCCCGCTGTCACTGGCCCCCGGCGAGGGTCCAGCACCGCCATGCCCACCCTTATCCCCGGCCCCACTGGGAGGAAAAGTGGGCCGGATCAGAGACAAAGAAACACGGACAGACAGACAGAAGGAAAAGACCAGGATACAAAGCAGAGAGACAGACGGACAGACGGGAGACAGACGCACAGACGAACAGAGCCGAGAGCAAAAGAACCATCAGTAACATTATTCAAACTGGTGAGTGAGACACTTTGGGAGCCACAAGTGTCCAGTAAACAAAAGCAATAGCACCAGCTGCTGCCGGTCAGCAAGACCTTCATTAAAACAGCCGTGAAGAGGTCTGGGCTGAGATTTACTGTGCAGTGAGTAAATTGGAGAACAGTTCACAGTTTCTGTGGATACTTGACTGAGAGAAAAACACTTCTTCCATACTACATCAGCTCTGTTCAACACTGCAAACATGTGATGGCCAATGGTTTACTTGCTTTTATATAAGGAGACAATTTGCAATGCTCAATGCACTCGTATAGTGCAAAATATGAACACATATTTAGAATAAATTGCTAAATAACAAATTTCACAAATAAATCTGTTATTTAAAATATATGGGAGATGCTAAACAGGCCCCAGAGTTACAAGGATTTGGAGAGGGAGCAGGTCGGCATTATTTCAACACACATAGGGGACAGCAATGACCAACCTCTCTGCTCCTGCGCACATACTGTAGCTGAGCAACAACACAGCTGCACCTTCAGATTTTGACATGCTGTTAAGACAACACTTTAACTCTTATTTCACAGCGAGGGTTTATGTAAAACCTATTGATAGTAAAATCGTGCCACCCAACCCACCCAAGGCTATCCTCGACGTAAAGACTTCACAGAGACGAGAACAGGCAGAACATCGACTTCAGTACAAGGACATGTTACACAGCTTAATACCAAGACAATGTCTTCAACAACATTTAGACAAGTGTGGGCGGACGGTAAAATGAATGATTTCTCACTGAACAGTTAGATATTTTCCATTTACCCTTGCTGCTGTTAGCCATACTCACACACGATATATCAGTGTTCTGAAGACTCTCCCATGATTTATTTCTCAGCTGCACGTCTATTACCTTTGGGGCAAAAATGCTACTGCACACAAACTACACTATACATGTCATTTTGTTTTCTGCTTTGTTTTCTGTTTATAAACCTCTGTATAAGTTTGGCTTGTTGCTTTTTTTGTGAGTTAGTAAGAAGAATTACAGGTAAAACGACTGACCTGATTTCCATTAAACTAGTAGCCCAGGCCGCAGCAGAATCCATTACTTTTTGGAATAAATCCAAATCACAGGGCCAATATTTTTATGGAAATGGCCTTGGCGGAGTTCGGTGCTCTTCAAATGCCCTTCTAGATTTGTGTTGCCGTTTTTCTAATGCATTTCTTCACGTGTATGTAATTACTTTGAATTAGCTGAGTTTTTAAAAGGTGACAAACAAAGCTACATAAAAGTATAATTATCTCCACAGTCAGAAAGATAATTAAATAGTTGACTCATTGATCTGCTATCAGAATGCTATCTCAGAAATTGAATTATAATTAGCCCATTAAACGCCACATAAATATAAATAATCTGAATAACGTAATGCTCACTGATTGTTCAATAATTTCAACATCTCTGCACAGAGTAATTGATCACCTTGTGGTTTTGAAAGAGTCAAGAGAGTTGTAATTAGAGAGGATGAGAATGAACAGGTTGACTGAATTCCTCAGTGATGTGTGATATGCATCTAGATGATGAAATAGAGGTTCATATGAAACAGACACTTAATCGCTGTACTGTACACAAAAGGATGGTGTCACTATTTTTAGAATAGAGCTCAATAGAGCCGACCCAGGAGGGCTATCAGGCAGCCTTGAAGCACTTACAGTACTATGAGTGATGATGAGAGTAGTGCCAACAAATGAGTAGAAAACACAGAGCAAGTGGAGAGAGAAGTGAGGGGAGAAAAACAAACACACAACTTTACACAAAAACAACAGTGAAAAGAACAGAAACTACCCCATTAAAGAAACAGTGGAACATTTTTGGGAAATATGCTCTTATGTTTTTTGGCAGTCAGATCAAAGACCACTCTGTCTGCTCGGGGAAAAAAAGATAAAATATGAATCGTGTATAAAAATAAAGCACATCTACCTTATATTTAAACAAACCAGACCTGGTGTTGCTTATCTTATCCAACTCACTGCCAGAGGACAAATAGGCATATTTCCAAAAATGTCAAACCATTCCTGATAACTAACCCATTAAAAAAACAAGACATTTAAAAAATCCACATCACCCAACCGTTTGTTGAAACTCTAGTGGCTTAGGCAAGTATACATTTGAGTCAAACAGATTTGAATAATTGGGGTAAAGAGGCTGGGGGGTATAATAAGGGGGAAAGTTTTATGTGAGACGTGCTCTCTGAGGGTTGTCCGTCTCCATGGTAACACTCCATGGGCTGCAGGTGAGAGTAAAGAGGGTCTGATGAGGCGGGCAGGGCTGCAGGGAACGGGGCTGTCAAACCTTTGTGCATTAATAATATTTCCCAGATTGGATGTTGTGTGTTAAAATGTAACTGTAACAAATGGGTCTCCAACATTCATTTGATTCTCTCTGTAATCCTCTAAATACAATCCTGAATTAAAGCCTGTTTTCAGATAGGATATATCCATTAATTTGATACAGCTGTCAGCAGACAGATCCTTTATAAAAGGGTTGTCATTTCTGTCAATGTTAGGGCAGCCCTAGGAATCACAGCAATATTGAGGGATGGCGCCGCATGGCCAGCAGTGCATACTAAACACCCCAACGCTGCCGACACGCCTGAAAGCAACACATGAGGATTACCAGGGATGAGAGGGGACTTCGGTTAAGAGACATGTGGCCAGACAGTGTTACAAAAAGAGGAATCTGCCCCCCTTAAGGGTATTTAATGTGGCCTTTTCACTGCTCAAAGTGATATATTGATCAACCTTCGCCTTTGATTTGTCAAAAACGTATGCACACAAGTATCTGAATCAAAAAAATGTTGTGTGTGCAAAACACATATTCTTCTGTGCCAATATTGCCTGATTGTTTTATGTGAAGTGGTTATATAGCTTTGTGGGAGTTTTCCACAAGTGCACACAAGCCCCTGTTCATTACAGCCCTGCCCAGATTGAGGGGTCCCTTACCAGCCATGACTGAGACTCACTTGGGCGTGAGGCGAGGGTCTCCGTAGGGGGCATAGGGAGACATGTTTAAGAGGAACTCCTTGGGCGGGTAGGAGCTCCACCTCTGTTGCACGTTGCTGCTGTCATTGTTATTCCAAAAGTCTCTGTCCATGTCATTGTGGCTGGAAAAAGAGAGGAAGCAATCAAATAAAGTTATAAAGAAAACACGACAGATGAAAAGAGTGCCGAGAAAAAGAAATCATAGAAAGAGCAAAAAGTTATAACACTGTCTCATAAATCTAAAGGTCATGGAGGTAATCTTAATAGATAGGAAAATGTGATAATGTCAATGTCTATAAAGTTACATTCTAAAACAGGGCACAGTTCTCTAAACATAGATACGGATGAATATAAGGTGAGTCTAATTATATATAGCTTGAACAGTTCCACGGGATAGATGGAAGGTTTAAGATCAGTCTGTTGTCATTTGCTCGGCCAAACTCTTACAGCATGGAAAATAATACCACTTTAATTTAGGAAGAAGAATTGACCTACAGGTTAATCACTCTGTCATAGACGAGGAAACAAATGAACCAGAGGACACAGACAAGTCATTATGGAGAAAAAACAACAGGTAAGTGAAAAAAACATGAATTGCTTATGAGCTGAGGTCAAACGAAAGTAAAAAAGTAACAAATGACTGACACATTGTAACGTTTGTCCTTAAATGAACGCACTTCAGCACATCGAATTTAAATAATGATAATAACAGTTCACTTAACCACTGATCTCAAAAAGACAGCGTTGTGAATTAATTTCTTAAATTTGCTGTTTTTAGGTTAAGTTTTAGGTTCTTTGTGTTTTTTCAGTTAAGCTTGTATATTTCCAACTGAATAAAAGAAATGCAGTGAAGAAGTTTAACTTATTTATCTATAATCCAGTGTTTGAGTTATACAAACAGAATATACGAGTAACCTTTTCAACTGTTTTCTGAACTGAAGAGAATGTATTCAACTCCTTTGATAAATGAGACATTTTTAACAATGCCTTGAGGGCATCATTTCACGGCGGACATTTCAGACCGTGTAAGGGGGTGGATACAAGATTAGCTTTCCAATCAAAACCGGCTGTTAAAATGCGATACTATCACCACATTGTAGATGATTTCCATATGCTTCCATCCAAACCCTCTGACACCTACTTGATAGCTTTATTTTCCCCTCGACCTCTCACAGAATCTGGAGAACTGGCGGCCTCCACCCCAGGCTTATTCCTCTTCCCCTGCGGAAAAACAAGAGGCAGACGGAGACAGAGCCAGGGTTTGATCGTTTACTAAAGCATTTTTCTAAGTGAAGTGCACATTACAGAGGCTTTGGAACAGCATCAGGTCCAAGACATGTTGTAAAAATATGATAAACGAGGGAAGAGCAGCAATTGGTCTGATGCCAGGGCCTACTTCTGAGGATCAAATCATGACGAGGGACCACTTAACTTCAATCAGATGCTAAAACAAAGAGGTCTTCACACACGAACAATGAAAATGTACATGCTTTTTACATAATGCACCGTTCTAGGACGTACATCAGACACAGTAATACTCTGTGATACAAACTGTATCCAAGCAGGATTTGTACTGTATAAATGTAATGAAAATGTAAATCTCAATGACATACAAAACTAAATATGTGTTAAATTCAATGAAATGTAGAGCCCTCTCGTCAATGGTTGGAAAAAAGCTGACATTAAATCGGGTATTACCACTGTTAAGGCTGGAGTTATATTCATATTTATGCGTTAGGGGGTTAAAGCATAGCTACAGTTCCTAGAGATGCTGTAGCTACATCCCTGCAGCTCCTAAAAAATGTAACTACATGTCAGTACTAAAGCAGCTACGGTGATGCACCTTTAAGGCCAAAAGAACAGTGTTTGGTGAGCTTGGGCTGCTTGTGTTTTCTCCTATAAGTCTCCTATGCCGCAGGAGATTGTGTAGACCTCATTAAAGAAGTAGAAGAGGTAGTCTTCTTCTTTTCAGTATAACACATACAGCAAATCAATCTCTCAACTGCAAATCTTCTGCTTACAACAATTGTTGCTCTCCATCACAGTGAAAAACACGATTTCAACATAATTACTGCGGGGTGTAGAATTGCAGGAATGACCCAGCCTTCATGTACGATCCATCCATCTATAGAGTAGTACTGCGCTGTTGTTATCAACGGGTCAAATCTTACACTGAACTACATATCACAATGCCGTGGCCACGATAGTAAAACTAAAACACACCGAACAAGATATAGATAACTTTACAGATAGTATTCTCCCCAAAGCAGACAATACCAAACTCTGAACCTGAGGAACAGGGTCATTTGGAAGAGGAAATAGGAAGCATGCAAATTGTATACATTGCTTTTGCAGTCTGGTATACAGCCTATTTGACTCACTCTGTGCAGTGTTACCACATAACGGATAGTGCTTTCAGCAGAGCAATATACACTAGTTACAGTTATTGAGCTTTACGTTTTATTGAACTCTACATGTATTCTACTCTTGAGGGTGATAACACCGAGCTCTCTTCAGCTGAGTCACAGAGACCCTCTACTCTTACATAATATGTTCCATTGTAACCTCAGCCAGGCAACAAGGACATAAAGAGCACATATGCCGTTAAAGCTACTAAATAGAGTGGTGCAGGGATGATGTATTTTTGTAGGCCGACGCGGAAGTAAGCTGCGCATGGGTTCCCTCGACAAAAAAGCAATGTGATTCCTCCATATGATTTTGGAATATTGTAAAAAATAAGATCTGTGGAAAACGAACCTGTTTGATAAATGCAAGTCTTGTTCAGCCGGATAATATCCACATTTATAAAACGGACAAGTCAAATCAAGCAATCTGATTGGTTCTTAGCCGTGATATACTGAGCGTATACCACGGGTAGAATTGTAAGTTACTTTTCACAACAAGTCAGTATCCCTCCGCGTCTACTAAAAACAGTATACCGTTGGGCTGAAAAGCAAACTGCCTGCAGTTTGCTTTTCAAACTGGAACAAGAAAGCAGCGGAGAAGTAACGGGGCAGAAGCTGGGCAGAAGCCCTCCTTTTTGACGCAGCGGTCCAGACATAGACATCAAACGGCAAAACATATTCAGTGTGCAGTTCCTTTGGCATTAGGGCAGGGATATCTAGATACTTTTGAAGGTTTAACACAATGAATTGTGCTACTTTTAAAGCAAGCAACGATGTTTTCAAATCTGTAATCAAAGAGGTCCGCAAAAACGCTATCGACCAATCAGATTGCTTGATTTGACTTGTCAGTTTTATAAATATATGCGTTTTTGCGGACCTCTTTGATTACAGATTTGAAAACATCGTTGCTTGCNTCTCATTCATAACACTCCGTTCGATGTCTCACTATGGGATGCGCCTCATCGCGGAGCAAACAGAAGCATCAATCTCATTACGCCAATCCTGATTGGCTGGTGATCTTGACGTCAGCGTCAGGGAATCCACCCACCCTGTAAGTAGCTTGCGCCACGTTGCAGCGTCATTCAAACACCTCTTCTCGCTTCAGAGCACATCTCGACATATCAGTAGCCGGGCTAGCTTAACAGTCCACAGACTGAACCCAAAGCTAACTTTCGGTCGACGGGCGTTCACCGGCTACTTTTCTGCTTTGCAAGAAGACTGTTAATACTAACACACCAGTTAGTATTGCAATCTACCTCGCCGTTTCTTTCTTCGGAAATAAAGGTACGGTTTTGATTTTTCAAGCTAGTAACACACCTGTTGCTAGCTTGCCTTTCCTCACTACCGACACCACGGTAGCGAGGACGTTTTTTCTTTTTCTCTCTCACACCAGAGGAGGGGAAGATAAAAAGGTATTAACACACCAGTTAATATTCTTTGAGAATAAAATTATACACCGTCGCTTTTTCTCCGGATTAACGACAGGGGGGAAATAATTTTTTCTCGGCAACGTACCTGTTACGAGCGGGTCCTCTCCACGCCGTCACCACGGCGAACGAGATGGACGCTTCTCTCCCTCACACCAGAGGAGTCAGGGACTCGGAGGCTCGGCTCTGCGGCTACCTGTTAAGTTCTGGTTGGGTTTGTTGATTTTCGAGATAAGCTTGTCTGGCAATACGGGAGCTTCAATATCCCATAGTGAGACATCGAACGGAGTGTTATGAATGAGAACTATAGGTTACTTACGTAAACCCAGTTCTCAGAGTAACATGAAGTGAGATGTCTCACCAGACGGCCCTCCTTGCTAAGGTGAAGCGAGAAGAGGTGCTTATTTTGAACGACGCTGCGATGTGGCGCATGCTACTTATAGGGTGGGTGGATTCCCTGACGCTGACGTCAAGATCACCAGCCAATCAGGATTGGCGTAATGAGATTGATGCTTCTGTTTGCTCCGCGATGAGGCGCATCCCATAGTGAGACATCTCAATACATGTTACTCTGAGAACTGGGGTTACGTAAGTAACCTATAGTTTTGCGTTAGCCAATCAAGTCGTTCCCCAATAATCTTTTTACACCTAACAACGCCACACAGAAGAGTGATATTTTTGTGGCACATCTGGCGACTGGGAAAAGGTAAACAATTTGATCCCAGCTGACTTCAAATAACTACTCAAAATATCAAACTGGAGTGAAGCTAGTAATAACTTCAGTACATTATGTTACACTTTAACGTAAAAGTCTATAACAATGTGTGACGGAGCAGATCACATGAGTGACTGACTCCGCCACTGACAGCCGTCATGGGATCATCAGCCGCATCTTCCCCAGCTGCAAAGTGTACACACACACACACACACACACACACACACACACACACACACACACACACACACACACACACACACACACACACACACACACACACACACACACACACACACACACACACACACACACACACACACACACACACACACACACACACACACCAAACATTTCCTGCTCTCTTCCGATGAACCATGCAATTTATTATTTATTGTGCGTTTGTTAATTTGTTAAATGATTAGGCTATGTTAAGAGGTGGTTAACCTGTTTATGTTTGGGTCGGATTTTTTATGTTGACAATGTGGTTTTGAGGTAGTTGCGTCACCTGTTGACGGTAAGCCTGTGGGAGGGGCTATGGGCTCAAAAGGGACGGGGTTTGGCCCTGGAGATATCACTCGGAAGAATGTTGCAGTAAAGGCAACAGCTGGGACATGTTTGGGAGTTTGTTGCAGAGAAGGCAACACCTGAGCATGTTTACTCTGAATGAGTGATGGACGGCCTGTTTTTGGGACTTTTATTTTGTTGTTTCAGTTGCGCTGGTTCGCTGTTTATTTTTTTGGCTGCTGTAAATAAAGGTTTTTTTAGCTTAAAACAACTGACTAAGCCATGTTTCGAACGGACAATTAGAGCCCCGTCACACAATGATTTATCAGTTGGCTTTTCATCAGTCACCCATCATTATGTTGAGAAAGAGAAATGAACATTACCAATCTCAGTTTAAAATAAACTCCTAGTGAATATACAGGTATACCTTCATTAGGAATTCAGTGTTCAATCATTTGTTGTGAATTGCTGAATAATTTTGAAGACTATGCTGTGACTGTGGGGGAGAGAGAGTGCTGCAAGTAGAGAGAAAGAAAGAGAGAAACAGTTTTTAAGGTTATTTTTCTAATGAGAAGTTCTAATCAATTGTCTTATAAATTATATAATTACCACAAGGGAAAGCAATGGCATGTTGGCAAAGAGTCTGCAAGTAGGAAGGTGGTCGACAAGAATAACTTAATTAATATGAAAATATAGAGATGGCACACAACTTCCTGTAATTAAATATAAATGTGCGTATGCATTACGTTTAGGGATTAGTAACTTAATGATCTTAGACTTCATGCGGTTACTGTAAAGTACATAACTGAGAGTGAACAAGTACGAGAGAGGGAGAAAGTTTGAGTGAATGAAGCAGTACTGAAGAGTCTCTTGTTTACACTGGGAGCCATGGGAGGTGCCCAGTGTGATACCGAACACAGCACAGTGGGTGCTGAACCTGGAGGTAATTGAATCCTCATTTATTTAACCTTTCGCGAGCTGACATTACATCATAACAGCAGTAGAGCATGTCAACTACTCTTTATTAATGTTATTATCATCATCATCATTATTTTGTTATCAAGACCATTTTCATCACAGATCTCAGAGCAGACACATTATAATTCAGAATCAATAGATCCGTATAGTGGGAACTTTAAACCAACATGCTTGAGACAAGCTGTGGATGAAATCCTAGAGGGGCCTCTGATTTTTGAATCTCAATGACAGCTGAGCAAATGTGATTTGGCTGAAAATTGTGTCAAAAACTATGAAGTGGACCTTGAGTGCTTATTGTTGTGTGTGTAATATGTATTTGTGTTTATACTGAACAGAATAACTAACTAAGTTATTATGTAAATTCCGATACAATCTTTGGAAAAAGCATCAGTATCTTCATGAACATTTGAATTCATGATCACTGAAGTAGAATCTAAAACCACCAACAAATCAAAGCCCACTGCAGCTAAACTGAAGCAACAGTGATGAGGCTGATGATTGACATCTAATGTCAGCCATCAGCTGCTTGATTGATCTAGATTACATCTTATTCAGTTCCAACACAGCTAGTGGAGGAGCAGCTTCCTGCAGCCAGATGTCCATCCTGTCCCGTGGCCACCCTGCAGGCAGTGGAAGTCACTGTGACTCCAAAGAGAGGGGTTCGTCCCAGGTGGCCGAACCACCTCAGCTGGCTCTCTTTAAAGTGGAGGAGCAGTTGCTCGACACAGAGGTCATTTTGGTTCACTGAGCTCCATGCTCTGTCATGAATTGTTAACATTTATGTGTCCATTTGCTGCTTCGCTTTGGTGTGGAGCTTTGCCATCGAACTGAATTTGCTCGTACTATATTTTATGTATACGTTCACTACAAATACAGATATGAGTAAGACACATAGAAACCCAGTTATGTAATGTTTCTAATAACATTTTAAAAGTACTTTAAAAGCTCAAGTGCTGGTGGATAATGATAATATTATGAGGCCAGTTTAATGCAACAGATATTCATTTTGTGAGAGGGAGTAGTGGATTTTGAGGTTATGAGCTCACTCCTTCGCATTGATCTTTTTCTCAAGTTACGCTACATACATATTCCTTGTGGGGCTAGCAGCTAAGACAAAACAAATGTTTGTTGTGAATGTTGTTGTAGTAAAGTGAGAGCTGAACCACAGAGCAGGGTTAAAAGATGTGACTCTAAATGAGGTTTCTCTGTAGGAATTGGAGCGTTACTCTTGCAAATTTGTTTGGTGAGAGTTTAGTAAGTGCATCTTATCTCTTTGTGCAATTTGGGAATGTGAATGAGAATCTACAACTGTGTATTCAGATCTCTAAGTGCACCCAGATTACCCCATATGTACTGTCAATGGAATATCTATGGGACAGAAACTGGGAACATGATCCAAAGAAGGCAAAATGAGGGAGATACAAACTCATTCTTGCAGTTGAATACAACCTAAATTAGGAACCTGCAAAACAATCATGCCTGGCGTTAGCTTTATTTGTAGCAGCTCAGGCCAGTTTGTCCATCAGGTCTCAATTTAGCCTGCGGGTAAAGGGCCAGTGGGGAGGGACCCTGTCCATGGTGCTGAAATGTAGAGCTGCAACTTGTGACTGTTCCAGAAAATATACATTCTCAATTGGATGTTGAGGCTGTAAGATTGTGCAGCTGATTTTTCAGTAGCAAATTTGGTTTTATTATAAGTATTATTGCCTAGGATTGGTTGAATTGGTAACTTTTGTTGTTTTCATAATGTAGGTCCTGGAGTTCATTTTGAAATGACTTGTGCAACAAACACGTGTCGAGCAGCTAATCTATCACGTTCATATAACAAAACATCTTCCACTTGAACCAATGAACTGAACAGTGACAATCATGACTGCCTTGTTAAACTTCGTTATTACATAATGTTTTATCATTTTTGATTTGCTTGTGGAAAATGATAGTGTCCCCCTGCTGATACCAAGTGAGCTCTGTGTCCACAAACATAGGTCTGGCCATTTGAAAAGGAAAGTCATTGTTCTTTCCTCCTGCTTTTGTTCTCTCCAGCTGCAGTGTGTATTTCAGCGTCTTTAGCTGTGTTTCAACATTACTTTCAGTTTTTTCTCTGTGTTGCTCCAAATTGTCAAGGAAACACCCGTGAGATTGAGAACACTTATCTGTAAAGCATTAAAACGCTTTTGAAAGTGATGTTACCATAACACTTTCTCTGCTGTCAGACTGAAAGGCTCAGAGCGAGAACAAATTGAACCCTATAATCAAACCAACACCATATTCTGCCATGTCTAATAACTCACCATTTAAAAATAGATACCTGATTTAACGGGCAAATATAATTTAATTTGGGTGAGGCTGGTTGGTAAAGAGGAGCTGACACTTTAATAAGTGGAGGAATTCAAACGGCTAAATGCAAGGATAAAAACCTTCCATAAATGTAAGCTGGATGAGCCTGTTGGAGACATACAAGGACAGATTCAATATAAGGTTGTACCAGGCAGCCTTGCGGTTAATTATCTTTGTGAACAACAACAACAACAAAATCAATTTCTAAACAGCCCTCCAAGTATATTTATTCAATGCCATGTGCCTCAGGCAGTTCATTTGAAACTTTTATTCAAGTAACCTTCTTCTGATATCCTTTGTTCCCCTTTTTTTTTTTAAACTAAAGAACTAAACTGAAGTTGGCACTGATTTTTCCCTCAAGCATTGTTGGGCATTGAATCCCTTAATACTTAATACTTTAAAGTAGGTAGAAATAAAAGTATGGAAAAAAGAGAGATGGGCGGCCATGCGACAAACCAGAGAGCCTCCAAGTGAACACTGTTTTAACCCAACTCAATAATGCCCTGTAATAATTTGTATGCTTGCATTTGTACAACTTGAAACTTGAAAAAGCCCCCTGAGCTTTTAGAAAGGTTTAGTGACCTTTGTTTTGTTATTAGTGATGACTTGTAGGAATACTAATGTTACTAAATAATAACAGACTCACTTTGTTGAAAAGGTGCATAATGCAGCTGAAAGAGACGTAGAAAGGAAGCTTATAACATGTGTAGAAAGAAGGTGGATCAGGATGATTAAATTGGCTTAGCTAATCCACTTCTTCTGATGTTGGCACGGAAAGAAACGTATAAATGTTTTACATGCTCAGGCAAAGATGGAAAGTGAAATGAAGGGATAAGGAAAGAATCAGCAGTGGGATAAATGTTTCGCGTAGAAAGAGGCTTAGAAAAAAGATCTCCTGTTGTGTTGAGAAAAAGGATGTAGCAGAGTTATGAGCTCAATGTTTGCAGATAGTGTTTTGCCAGCGTGCTTTTGCATTTTGAATGACTTGGCAGACAAGGCGGCTGAAACTGAATGAACGGCATTGTTGAGAGGTGGTAATTGAAAGACTTAAGAGATGAGGAATAGAAGGCTGTGGAAGAAGTTTTCATCTGTCAAGACGCGAACAGAGTTGCTGAAGGATTTACAAGATAGAAGAGAGAAAACGGAAGCTAGTAATTGCATGGCTTCTGGCCCCATGATATTATCTCTTCCTGACATGTGCGCATCTCCTATTGATACATGCAGGGAACATGAGCATGAAGCAGTTTCAGTGCCTCCATGTCACTTCCCTCCCACTCCCGTTACATTTATCTTTGTGTCTTACTGATGACAGATGCCAAATGACAAGGATGAATGGAGAGGGGAAGGAAGCCACATTACAATGCATGGTTATGATTATACAGTACGTTCTCCACTGAAACGGGGCGTTTTCTCACACTACGTATTTATACTCCAACATCGACTTTGAATCTCAGGAGACCCAACAGGGCAAGTGTTATAATAAATGCACTAATACCCTCCTCTCTGTGTCTCTCTCCCTCAGGCTCGGTGTCTCTCAGTGTGTTCCTGGTGTCTGTTGCATCTGTAGTATGTGCCGTTTGGCTGGTGGCTCTATGTGGCGTCTGCACCTGGTGTCAAAGGAAACTGGTAAGTTACACTGCTCATTATTCACTTCTAAATATTGACATTTATTTGAAAGGTTTTTAGAAAGTTATTCAAATGAGCCAAGGCCCTGTTGTAAACAACAAGGCATTTGGGAATTTTGCATGACCAAGCTTGTTTCTGTTTTGAATGTGATGGACAGGAACAGAAGTATTTCATACAACACAGCTGCAATAAAGAGCTAATGAATTTTAATGAATCATTTTTAGCCTAGCTTTTTTCATGTTAACACAACATTCTTATTCTTTTGTTTTATTGAATCGTTTTTACAAAATAATAACAATATTTTTGATTGACTCTAACTAGTGATAAACAAGCTCAACCCATTATGCAGATGTTTTTTAATTAATATATTTTTGAGTTCACTTTACAAAATTGGGATCTGCATGTATCCCGATAGTCTGTATGTTATATTTAAAACTTTGCCCAAATATAAATCTGTTGAAAATGAGAAAACATGTGATTTCAATCCGGATCTGTTGGATCAAATAGTTATTAAACAATCAATTTCAGCTTCGGTACTTTGAAGGTTTCGATGCTCAGTGTAACACATAAACATTGCAGTTGTGTATAAAAAACGTATTACGGTTCGATACCCAGCCTAATGAGAGCAGAAATAATGGCTCTCATGAAAGCCTTCTTCCTCCACCTAACAATTTATAGTGGAACATATTTCTGAAAACTATTTAATTGAATATGAACCGCAGTTGTGTGGGCAGTGAGGTTTTCTTTTGATTACACTGTGACCTTGAATTGAATGTCTACAGTGTGCCATGTGTTATTGTTAAAAAGTGTTTTGCTTTCTTTGCTCTGTGGCAAAGGAGCGCAGGAAATGCTTCATGTTTGGCCATGACAGCAAACATGTTCAGAGACCTTAGTGCTCTCTGTAAACATGGCTTTGTGCGCTCTGAGCTTTGTGCATCATGGCTGCTTGCCTCCAGCCTCAAGCGCCATGCTAATGATTCATATGCTAATGAGCATCACTCTGAGCTATTGGCTGCTGCTGGAGCAGCTGTAATTTCTCCTATACATTTTGATCCGTTGGCATTTCCCACACTCGGTCCTGCTCTGTTCCCACTCGCCTCCCTTTGGTCCCGTTCTCTCATCTCTGTCTGTCTCTGGGTTTGAAGAGTCGCCGCAGCACAGCAGTGGATCAACATACATAGGCTGAGAATTAACGGGGCTTTTCAAAAGAAACCGGAAAAGAAGCTAAATTACCTAATTTTCAAGTCTAACTAACATTCATGCTGCTAGACCTAAAGAGTATGTTAAGTGCTACTTATAATCTAAGAAGCTTTCATTGCTTTGAAGTAACAGATCCTCCTGAACCTCTATCAAGCCCATTTCTTATCTTTGTTTGCCTTCATGTTATCTATGTCTCCGTCTTTGTTTTTGTGTCACCCTCCTCCTTGTATACCGAATAGTCTGGTTTGGATTCGTCCTTTTGTCACTTTATCTTCTCTATGTCCTTGTCAGAATTTCACAGGTTTTGGTTTTCTACGGTCGTCCCTCTCCTCTCTCCGCTGCCTCTGTAGTCTTTCCTTTGTGTACTTGTCTTTTTTTTCCTCTTGCATATTTATTATTATTATGTTTTTTGTTTATTATGTGTCTTGCACTCCTGAAGCTTGAATAAATATACACCAACAGGTAAAAAAAACAAGCCCAATGGCAGAAGTCTGTAATGAAGTCGGTAATGAGGAACTAATGATCATTTTTGCCGTGCACGATTATTTTCTTGATTAGTTTAGCCTGTAAAATAGTAAAGAAATGTTCATGATGATTTCCCAACCTGAGCCTGAGCTGGCAGTTTTCATATTGCTTGATTTGTTCTGATTTGCATCTTATTCTGTCCAACCAATAGTGGGAAACCCAAAAATATCAAATGTATTATCACAATTCGGGGGCCCTCGGAGAATGTGAGAGTGTGACAGAGCTCCCCCTCCAACATACACAGACGCGCACATGACCAATGAGGGCACAAGATAAGTTTGTGCACAGATGGAAGGCTGACAGGCAGGTAGGCCATCCAGTTATTTTGGCCGGGCCGGCTAAAATGATTGGTCGTGCTTTTTACAGCACTACGGCTTCCACAGATTACATTTTTTGATGTATTTATTGTCAAAGCATTTAATGTATTCATTGCTATCGGGATTTTAAGAGCATTCCATGGAATATAACAAAAAGTGTTTCTGAAGTGAATTACCTACCTTTTTAAGACTATGTTTTATCTTTGTGAGTAATAAACTTTTATATCAGATATCTGTGTCGGTGCGTGGAAGCTCCTGAATAAGAATCAATGAACATCAACATCATTTCTTGGAGATAGGCTTCAGTCATGTGTTGTGTGTGTTTGTTAAAGTATTCCTCTGATGAATCACATCAATATGAATAGTATGTTTCCGGCCAAAAAAAGAAAAAGATTAATATGAAAGCGCTCGCTCAAGCAGAGATAAAGCTGTCTGGAACTGGTCTCATGCCATTGGTTGTTTCATGGGAGTGGAAGTGGGAGGAGAGTGGGAAGAGGAGGGAAGGGAGAGCAGAGGCAGAAAGGCAAACAGACAGGAGGGCAGGAGGAGAAGGGGATGCTGGTCGCTGTTGAAAATCCAGGTGTGAGAGAAATATGATGACAGCAGAACCACACTGCTCTGACCCTGTTACCACTCCAGTGCATATCATATGGCATCTTTAAGTTCCTATGGCATCCTCTTATTCTGCACTGTTCAAATCTGTTCTAACCTCTTAATGTTCTCTCACTTGCCCTTCTGCTCCGTCGTCTTACTCCTGCTTATTCCCTGTATATTCCTTTCTGTTTCTCACATCCACCCACACTCGCTCCACATTGTAACTTCTCCACACTCTGCTCTCCAGCCTCCCTCAAGATATTATGATTCTGTTTAATGATAGATGAGCTGCACTCGATAGCATATTCTTCACTGCTAGAAATCTACCTTCTCCCGAGTCCCTGAATCTAATATTGTTGTGTCCTGTGTGTATGCACTCACTGTACAATATGTGTTTGTTTACAGTGTAGTGGTGGAGTATAGGTACAGATTAAGTCAGGCCTAAAGCTTCTCACTCTTTTTGAAAATGTTTGTGCCGAGCTGGACACACGAGATGTGACATGATAAATAATAGAGTGTATTGTGGATGCATTATAGAGAGATACAGTAGAATAATAAAGAAGCTGCTGTGTGTTGGACACTGAAAGCTGCATTCAGATAAACATTCAGCGTGCTGCTGTGTCTGAAAGCCTCCAGGATGCTTAAAATCCTATTTAGCATTGCATTCATCATCGTGTTTAAAATTGAGCAACACATTCCAAACTACAAAATACAAAGAAATCCTCAATCAAGTTCTCATAAGAAAGTCAGTCACGTAACAAATAAACATCAGCATCAGAAATGAATATTTGTTTTCAGTGGCGGCTGGTGGAAAATATTTTTGGTGGGGCTATGGAAATGGTGACAAAAACGTGTGTGTGTGTGTGTGTGTGTGTGTGTGTGTGTGTGTGTGTGTGTGTGTGTGTGTGTGTGTGTGTGTGTGTGTGTGTGTGTGTGTGTGTGTGTCTTGCCAACCCTCCCGATTTTCGCGGGAGACTCCCGCATTTCTCCCGATTTCTGACAAAATCAAATTTACTCACGACTGTTTCCACTCGGACTTTAATACAGCTACACCATTGTTTGGTTTCCATGGTAGCGCGTCTCTTTAGCAGCGCGCGCAACTCAAAGTCTGAGAGGGTGAGGAAGATGAAAACTGAACAAGAATCGACAACTCGACCCTCTGATCACTCCTTTCCTGTAAAATACAGGTCCAGCCCACACATATGCTCCATGGTGCCACAGGCATTGCCCTTACAACTACAATAAGCATGCAAATGTTAATCTACAGCTCCGGCGATCCACTAGCACCGGAGTCTACACCTGCAGACGCAGCCATCCCCTACTGTAGCGTCACCTTGGATACGAGTCTAAACAACTCACAGACACACAGGCCAGGGCGCTGAAAGGGCGCCCTTTGAGCATCAGATCTGACGACGCTGATTCGGCGGCATAGTTTACAGATAGCAACAGTCAGCTTGTTGGCTGCAGCTGCTCTGGCTGAGGGCTCCTTTCTACCGCCCGGACGAGAGAGGGTAATGATACACGCTGCGGCCAGGCAGGAAACATGTGACTTATCAGTAACTTTAGACATCGTAAAACAATTTTAAACGAGATTTTATTGTAGATTATACATTTTACTGATACCAACTATATAATATTTACCTTGTTCTATAAAAATAAAAATAAGAAATATATATATTTTTTGGAAATATATTTTTTTATGAATTTTTTATTTTGAATGACAATCAAACATGTGGGAAGAGGGGGGGCGGCGCCCCTAGCGCCCCTATGGGCCGGCCGCCACTGTTTGTTTTCCATTTTCAGGAATGCAAGTCTTTTTTAAATTAGAAGGGCAGGAAAATGAAGTCGGGAACAAGCACAAAGGGGCTCGTCAGAAAACAAATCACCAATTGTAGTTAAATTAAACGCCTAAGACAAACTTCTGTCTGTATGTGTTCCTGTTGGTGAAATTAATGATAACCCTTTTTAGTTTTTGTTTAAACGTTAACAAACCTTAACAACAGACTTGGTTGATCAGAAATAAACGAAAATGGAAAACGTGAACAAAGCCTATTTTGAAGCAAAGAAGCAAATATCGCTTGTCAGATATTCGCCATGTAAATTAGGACGATTGTCTCTATTGGGAAAAAATCGTTGTCATGGGGAACAACTCTGACTATTGACCTGTTTTATCTGTGAAGGTGTTCGAAAACTATAAACTACACCTGATTTTTATGTAGTTTTTTTTCGGTTTGGTCAAGGTACCTGTAAAGATCTCATTTGTATAACATGGTTTACACTCTTATTTTTATAAGGTGTCATAATGAAGTGACCGTGATTGGTTTTATTCTTTTTCATTATTAAATCTGAACACAGCGTCAGGTCTGTGAATATTTTCCACTAACATAAATAATGTAAGGAGCAGAAATCCAGTTTAGCAAATGATGATGTCAGTGTCCTTGTTTTGAGACTTACTGTTGTCTCCCACATGGCTGCATAGGTTAGAGCCATCACACAACACCCCGTGCCACCTCAGTTTGAATCCAGTGGCCGCTCAGCTGGGGCTTTAAACAAGCATATTATCCCTGTAATGGTTTCTCCAGCTTCCTGCAGTCCCAAGACATGCAGGTCAGGTGAACTGAGGACTAAAAATAGTCGGTACGTGTGAATATTAAGCAGTTACAGCATGTGACACGAAACAGATATACTTTAGAAGATGTCACTGCGCACCACAGAGCATTAGTGTTCCTGCCTTAGTGTACCAGGGGCTAAACCCTCTACATCACAAGAAAAGGTAAACGCTGTTTTGTGAAAAAAAGGGGATAAAAGTGGCTGCACTATAAAATGGCCACCTGTGTCGTGTACACACCAGCAGATACTGGTAGCAGACAGTAGAACAGGAACCTTGTATAAGACCATTAATTAAAAAAACAGGGTTTTTTTCTTCTTCTTCTTCTTCTTCTTCTTCTTTTTGGGTCCTTTAAATATTCACAATTAACATTTAATGGCAGATTTAATCAATTATTTAGCATCATCATGCCTTCTACTGTCCTCTTCTTTTGAGCTCTTTGCAAGATCTTATTTGTAGCCGCTTCTGTAGAGTGTGTTGACATCCATTTTCAGGAAGAGTAAAGGGGTAAGATTGATGAGCAGAAATACAACAACAATTGTTTCTCTTCTGCAAGACTTTAAAATAGTGTAAAACTCATTAAAAAGTTCCTATACTGTAGTTTGTCTTCCAGGCGCATACTCAGAACATTCCTTGACTATTTTGCAGTTTTCTTAATAACTAATATGGAGGAGTCAAGGTACTGCATATTTTGTCAAAATATGGCATATGGGATTAGATTAAAACTTAGTCAAGTTGATGATAATTATCTACAGCAACAGATGGTAATGTAGCTGAGCTCTCCAAACATTATCAAGTCCAAAGTGAGGTTTCCTAGAATATGATTAAAACACTTTGAGAAAATGTTCTGTCTTTTCAGTAGAGTGGTGCAGAATCAAGTCCTAAAACCCGGAAGTGAGTTAGCATTTTACCACTACCGGTTCCCTCGTCTCAGAGCCAATGGGATTTATCCATAGATTTGGAAAATAGCTGGAAATAAGGTCTGTGGTTGACAGAAATTCAAGAGACGGATCACGTTTTGTTCTACGACCTTAAATACATCAGCAATGACCCCATTGGTGATTCTTGAAGAGTTGACGTGTCTGAAAAACGATGGTTGTTAACAAGTGGCTGAATAGGACTACAGAAGTTGTCGAGGCCGTTGTCCGTCATTACGCCGAACACGTAAACACTCCCGCTAAGTTTGTTTGCCCTGTTCTGCTTGAAAGCAAGTACCTGCGGCTGCGCTCTCGCAAACTGTAAAAACAAACGCTTCAACTTGTAAAATTTGTAATGTGCATTTTTGAATATCGATCTTAAGTTGGCGTGACGTTGAAGTCGTGTGACCCTGCTGTAGTTCGTTTATAGCATAACGTTAGCATTTTACTTCTGGCGATTAGATTTATGATAAAAAAATTAGGGTAGACTTAAGCAATAGCTCACGACAGGCCGTGGTATATGCTCATTATATCACAGCTAAGGGGCGTGGTTCGGCCCGACGCGAAGCGGAGGGTCGACAACCCCCTTAGCTGTGATATAATGAGCATATATCACGGCCTGAAGTGAGCTATTGCTTTTATAAAACGGTTACCAAGTGTGGCAATATGAAAGAAAAATACACACTCTAATTTAAATAGTTTTTATTAGTAAATAATGATGTTCAAAATAAAATAGTCCCTCCGTTGCCTTCTGCACAAAAGGTGGTTGCTATGCAACAACACTAACAGCAAGCGAACATATTAGACAGAGAGCGTTGATCCATTATTTGGCTGTTTATTTACATTAATGTGTATGTTGCTGTTT
>NW_011367006.1:102723-122118 GCF_000735185.1 Notothenia coriiceps
TGTTCCAGCCCGAGGCAGGACGAGCAGACCTGGTGTGAGTCTGTGCCTGATATCTTCAACCCGCAGCCGCAGAGCCGAGCCTCCGAGTCCCTGACTCCTCTGGTGTGAGGGAGAGAAGCATCCATCTCGTTCGCCGTGGTGACGGCGTGGAGAGGAACCGCTCGTAACAGGTACATTGCTGAGAAAAAAATGTTTCTCCCCCCCTGTCGTTAATCCGGAGAAAAAGCGACGGTGTATAATTTTATTCTCAAAGAATATTAACTGGTGTGTTAATACCTTTTTATCTTCCCCTCCTCTGGTGTGAGAGAGAAAAAGAAAAAACGTCCTCGCTACCGTGGTGTCGGTAGTGAGGGAAGGTAAGCTAGCAACAAGTGTGTTACTAGCTTGAAAAATCAAAACCTTACCTTTATTTCCGAAGAAAGAAACGGCGAGGTAGATTAACAGTCTTCTTGCAAAGCAGAGAAGTAGCCGGTGAACGCCCGTCGACCGAAAGTTAGCTTTGGGTTCAGTCTGTGGACTGTTAAGCTAGCCCGGCTACTGATATGTCGAGATGTGCTCTGAAGCGAGAAGAGGTGTTTGAATGACGCTGCAACGTGGCGCAAGCTACTTACAGGGTGGGTGGATTCCCTGACGCAAGATCACCAGCCAATCAGGATTGGCGTAATGAGATTGATGCTTCTGTTTGCTCCGCGATGAGGCGCATCCCATAGTGAGACATCGAACGGAGTGTTATGAATGAGAACTAGCTAATGTGACACGATGCGGTATTTCACATTTCCCACGTAGTTAAACACAGTGATACGAATTGGACTGAGAACGTCAGCCCTGTTTGTTTGTGCATTGTATCAGTTTGGGTTATTATTGTTACCTCTGTCGAGCAAACACAGTTTCATGGCGTTATCTTGTTGCTTCCTGTTTGTAGTCCTCTTCTATGACAAGCTATGGTTAGCTTAGCGTTAGCCATGTTGTTCCTGGAGTGTCACTCCGCCTTACATCTGATAACTTTTTATCAGCGGTTTAAGTTTTCTTCGAAATACAAACTTGAGTTTTCGAAGATAATTCACACAGTTTATGGCGACTACATTAACTGTCTCCGTGAAGAAAAGCGCAGACTGCCAACTAACGAAATAAGATGACACTGTGCTGTGGCAACAGGCAATTAGCCGCACGTGCCACGTGCCATCCACTTTGGGCATGCGCACACTGAAGGCAATTGTGAGCATAGCGCTTTGCCTTTTGTGTCCCATTACACAGTTACATAAACAGATGTAATCAGATTACTGGTACATTTAAACCAAATGGGGATTACTTGTAGGATTACTATGTGACATACTCTATGTCACAAAATAATTGAGCATTTCATGTTTTGTGTAAAAGAAGCATATTTTGTTTCTGTTTGTAAGCTCTAATGTTCTTGTTCAGGTAACAAGTAATTTTTACATTTTGTAACCCTCTCTTGTTAAATCTTTAACTGTGAAAAGTGGCTGCAGAGTTAACCATCCTACAGTGTGACAGGGATAGCAGGTGCCGAAGATAGTTCAAGTTGAAAAACATGATTGCTCTGATCTATTTTTCATCTATTTGTAAACCCTCCCAAACTTGTTGGTTGCCATGCTATCCTGTGTGCTGGTGTGTGCAGGGGAAGCAGGCTGTGTGTAGCGGATCCAACAGACTGAACAAACTGATCCACAGGGTCAGTGCTGGTGTGGGGGGCTGGACTCTCTGAAGGCCCTGTCAGAGAGGAGGGTGCTGTTCATGTGATTTTATCTTTTAATGGACATTTTCCTTTAACTTGTTATGTTCATTTAATGCTTTTTTTCAAATTGTCTAATTTCCACCCATCTTGACAGTGAAATTAAAACACAATTTAAATTCATCTATCCAATTGTAGAATAATGATAAATAACATGAGCATCTCTGGATTTTGATGTCACACATTTATCCAGAATTATTTTAATTTCTTAGTTAATCAGTAGTAGCACTAAAGAAAACCTTTGTTATGCTGCCAGCAGGTGGGGCTGATGCAAAATTCTTATTCATCACACTGTGATGTCATGGCCATTTATACTGATCATAATTCCATTGTTGACGTCTTCTAGAATATATTTATATTGTGCAATTTTCCAAACTCACATTGGTTTCTCATACAGCATCTCTATAGTATGTGAATTCACTCTCTGTCCTACATCTTGTTGGAGCTCCTTCCCCCCCCCGCCTCTCTGTGAGCCCACTGGGCTCTGATTGGTTCAGCTCGCCTACTCTGTTCTGATGAGTCCACCACCGTTACAGCAGAACATCAGTGATTATGTGTTACAATGGCATTTGTTACCAACCAGAAAATGACACCAGTAAGGACAAACACACAGTGAGTGTGAGCTGGGTTCATTTCCTGCTTGCTGCGGGAAGGGGGGGGTGCTGAGGGGGCTGCAGCACCCCCATCTGCGAGGCTCATCTAGCACCCGCACCCCTGTATTTATGAAACCAGAAAAAGACAACAAGGATGAGAGCTCCCTCTTGCTCTATCTGAGAAAAAGTCTAGAAAAAAAGGTTTTCTTTTAAATGTCAAACTATTTTTAAAAACTTACTGGTTTGATATTGCCTTTTTTGCATATCCCAGCAGTTAAATTGCTGAGTATGTACTGATAGGAAGGGTGGCCAAAATGAAGTTGTAAAACACTTTAAGGAGAGGCTCTACCAGGCTCACCTTCTCTCTCAAACACTTCCCACTCGGTCCTTCCTAATTCAGTTCATGCTCTCTTCTCTTGTTGGCCACGAGCATCTCTCTCTGTTGAATGTGGCCCTTGCTCTCCCTGCGTCTCCTCTCTCCCACCTGCTGTGCTTATCTGTTTGTGTTCTGTTCAATCGACCCCTGGTGTTAGCGACTGGCACGACACAGAGAATAAGCACTATTAGTCACCAGAGACCTCCAGAGGAGCATCTCACACTGTAGGTCGGAACAACATGGAGAGGGCCACCACCACGGGAGCTGACCCTTGACTGGCACAACAGACGCACTGCCAGCAGGGTGCGACCAGTGGGAGGAACATAGGCTTCCAATTATAGACCAAACCAAAGGGGAATGAAGAAAAGAGAAAAGGCTTGACTCTTTTTAAAAGACCACTATTTCAAAGCTCAGCGTGGCTTCAAGAGTATTTTTTTGTACTGCTCGTTGCATGAATTAAAACACGAAGATTAAACGGTTGATTCTGAAAATTACATTAGTAACTCCCCATGAAGTATCAATGGAAAAGAGTGAAATAGAGGGAAGAAGCTGTGAGAAGTTTGGCAGGTAGTGAGCACAGCCGGTTCAATCTTGAAAACCCAGCAGGTGTGTGTTTGTCTTACACCTGACTTCCTCCTTGGCTTGAGAAGATTAGTCAGTAAGCATTTATTTGGGCCTTTAATTATATAACACATATGCTCCTTGAGTTGGCTACATTTATTGTTCAACTAGATGCATTTGATCAAACAAATCTACTATTTGGTTATACATCATTTTACTCCCCCTGGGACACTCTCACTCCTTGTCCAAAAGCTCTGGTTGCCTGAGGGCGCTCTATTCTTTCCACGGATTTCCCTCAAAGAACAGCCTGAAGCATGACATTTTACAAGTAATGGAGAAAAAAACACTTTTTTAAAAAAACTTTAAAGAAAGACTTTAGTCAGGATAACTGACTCACCGTATACGGATTGTAAGGCCTCAGGTTGTTATATGATATGCTGCTCAGTCTGGGTATTGGACATTTTGAAAATGTTCAATGTACAATTCATGTATAGTTTGTGTGACACTTTAAGGTTATTAGTGAGCTTAAAACATTAAAACTGCTGGTGTACTATAGGTAATGGCTAAATTGGCCTACTGTGGTTCAAGCACTGTGCCATATTTCTTATTGTATTTTTATATTCGAATAAGCCTGTATGGGACATATGGGGAGCCAAATCAAAATGGCTTGATGACTCCCATGTTTTCTGACCGCCTCAGTCCAAAGGAAACTAACTTGTTCGTCTATTGGGTTAGTAGACACTCAAGATACCCACATTTATGTTCACAAGCACAGAAAAAGTGAGTTTTTATAGATGACCCAATGTTAAGCTTGTGTTAAAACTTTCACTTAAAGCTGGGTCTGGTTCCAGTTTCAGGCAAACTCTTGTGCAGTTTCCTTTTGATGTGAAAACAAGTAGACCAACCACAGAACATTGTGATAATAAATATATAAATGTTTAAGCACATTTTTAAGAACTAGAAACCTTTTTTTTATCTGGGGATTATGAACTGTCAAGAAGATTTTGTTTCAGCAGTATAGCATTATAATCATATGCACAAATATCTGGTAACCATAGCAACATGCATACATGTCAACAAGGTGCTGAGATTTCTGTGTTTCTTCAGAAAGAGGTTTTAAAACAAAGGTCTGCCACTCTGCTGATATTTGAGCTAAATATTTGAAAAATTGTATCCACTCGTAATATTACAGTACAGTTTAAAATAAAAGTGGAAAATCCACAGTCCTCGTTTTGAGCAAATATGTATTCAACGGTTTATGTGGAGGTAATATGAGGTTAACCTGTCCATCCAGTGGGTATCTTTTTAGTATAGAGTTTCCTATTTGTGTTTCCCTGTTGAGCTGCAGCGAACAAATAGTAATTAAAAGGATAACAATTGTGAAACTTTAGATGGAAAATATCCCCCTAATTGGTCTATCTCAGACCGCTGAAGTCTTATATCAACTATATATAAATGATATTTAGAATCATATTTTGCGCAGAAAAACACACAATTCTGTCTCCCATCACTTACAATCAAAACTTGTCTCAATGTACACACAGTACTGCACAACACTTTTTCATGCCAAAGCCTAACCAAACCTTCACCACATTGCTCTGCAAATAGTTACACCACATCAGAAATGCTTTGATTTTTCGTTGTATGGGCAAATAAGACATTTATAAAATATATTTGTTGGGGTTTGCTGATTAAGCTAATTATTATGCTGCCTTATATTTCTTATCAATCACTATATACACACACACAACAGTACTCAAATACATTGTAGGTATGAACATTACAAGAATGCTGGCTGGGAAATCTTTAACTGTGAATAGCGGATGCACAGTTAACCATACAGTGCGACAGGGCTAGCAGGTGCCAAAAACTGTAGTTCAAGTTGAAAACATGATTGCTCTGATCTATTTTTCATCTATTTGTAAATGTGATATGAGTGAGATGATTCTAACTTCCATGTATATTGTAAACTACATGTTTAAACACACCTGCTATTTGTTTTCCCTCTCAGTAAAAAATAAATGTCCCTTTCACATCATTCCCTAACGCATGCCAGCTGACTTCATTACACTCCTGCCAAACCATCCCTGAGACTGTAACCCTGCAATTTATTCATCTAAACGTCAAAGGCACTCGCTCTGTCCTTTTCAACCAAGCCAAGCCCCACAGAGGATGGGCTTCCAATGCACTGGCGTTTTCCCAGTTTAAACATTATTATCTATTTTCAATAATGTGAGTCTCTCAAGAAAGATGTGTGACTACAACTGGGATCAAGCTAAGATGGAAACTTTGGGAAAACAAACACTCGTGTGTTTTGCAGTCGATCACGCGCTACAGTGACTTAACACAGAGCTCCATGTGTTGTGTTTCAGGAAATGTGAAGTGCAGCAAGCAGGCTGTTGTTTCCTGTCTCAGAGGGCTGTAACACCACAGACCCATGACAGACTCATAACCTAATACTCTTGACTGGCGGGTGTGTTTATCAAGGCAAGACATCCCAACAGTCTGCAGGCAGAGCCATCAAAGAGTGTTTCTAGCTGTGATCTGTTGTCCGTAATGAGGAGGATCCGGAGATTTGCTCTGTGCGACAAGGCAGGCTATGGGTGACTGGACACCGCTGAAGAGTCATTATGACTCACAGGGAGATGCTGAAGAGGAGGAGAGAAAGATGGGTTCTTAGCAAGAGGTATAATAACTCTCATAAAGTGTTGGAGGACTGTAGACAGAGAAAAAGTCCATACAATTGAGTACCGTGAGGAAAAAATGTGGGCTTTAAAACCAATCTTTCATTTCAGAGGGTTTCATTATTATTTACCTTAATAAAAAGTTTCATGCGAGATATCATTATATTGCATATGCTGTGATCTGATTATACAGTATAGTCTACCATAAGGAAGTTTATGTCTGATCATAATCTATATTTTTCATATGGTTAAGAATCCCATGAAAAAAGATTGATTCCAAGTACAAGTGTTGTCTGTGTAGCCAAAGCCTGATATAACTCACTGAGCTATTAAAAACACATCAGTAAACCACACTGTTTCACTGATAAGTTACTTATTACCAAGAACACAGCCGCTGCTGTTAATTTGCACTCAATCCCTCATACACTGCTGAGAATACCCACTACCACACTAAAACCGCAGCTGTTTTAGGAACTTTGTTATGACTTGCATATCGATTACCTGTTTTTAAACATGGGTTGTAGGCAAGAAAGTAGGAAAATATGAGACTTACAAATGTCAGCGTTCTCCTTTAATGTAAAGAGGCAAGTAGATCATTTTTAGATGTGGTTCTCTTTAGCATGTTCAGTATTTTGTTTCCCTAAACTCATTCACTTCACTTTCATCAACAGTTGATTATTAAACAGTAAGGAGATAATCAATTAACTTTATGTTAAATTGTGGGTATCATTTAAAAAAATAAACTCAATTAAATACTGTTTTAAACAACATTTCTGAAAATTACAAGTGCTGTTAAATCAAGAAAACAGTGTCTAGATAACGTTGAACATACAGCCAAAGAGCTTAATATCAGAGAATATAAACTGGTACAAAACCGGCGGTAATGTTTGTTTACCCAAAATGTTCTTTGTTTATTTCATATAATATTTTCTGGGAGGAGGCTTAAATGTGAAATTACTCAGATAACGTTTTATTTTAGGTGAAGGGCAGCCAGTGTTTTGAACATGAACAGCTCTTCTGATTGAAAAATAAAAAACGATTACATAACCGAGCATCTTATCTATTATGATGCCCAAATGTTGAGCTGGAATCTGCTCCATTTAAAATAAAAAAGATTCATGTTGTGGATTCATAAGATTTAAATAATAACTGCACTATCTCCAATGTTGTGATATATAAAACCTTGTCCCAATAAATACAAAATCAATTTAATTTTTTTTAAATTTCTTTACAGTATGTAGTGTTTTTTTTTAATCAAACTTACACCCCTATAACAATCGGTGTAATAGTAAATATCTGCAGTTTTTACACATCATTTCCACAAATTCCTGCTCCTGTTTGGTTGGTCTGAACTTGTGGCAAACAGGCTCCATAAATGTTTCTGCAGCGGTTCATGAATCTCGTCTCGGCTGCAGTTGTGGTTTGTGTGAGCTTAATTCCCTGTTGCACTTTTGCCTGACAGAGACACTGCCTTCAGCTTCTCCAACCCTGAAGACGCAGACTTAAGCGGGCATGTTGCAACATACGTGGCTAGCCTGAGCTTGAGCCTGTAACATGTGTTGTAGGAAAGAAGTCCCATGAGCCCTTTTCCACAGATGCACGTTTCACACTGAAATCTTACAGAACGTTTTTGTGCTTTTAGAGAGTTGGAGCAGCACAGGATTTACAAGAGAAAATGATCAATTGGTCTCATTGCTTGAAGCCCGGGGAAGTTTCAAGAATAGCTGCTAACTTCTGTAACTGATTTAAACCTGCAATAATTGATTTTTATTTCTGGGCAGCGGTTACAATTTGTGAAAACTAGCATTTAAGTTCTATAGGTAGTTGATATAAAGGAACTCTTCCGCAAACAGTTTCTATTTACAATAATTTTCTGTATTTGGGCTGTAAGAGCTTTTTCACTGAATACAACTGCCTGCTGCAGCAGACAGTGACACTATGGCCCCCTGAACCCAGGCAGTAAAGTTGTCAGCCAGACAGATAAACATGGAGCGGAAACTCACTATAAAGCTCTACAAAACCGAAGGGGGGAATGGAGCTGTAGGTTCAGGTGATTATTGTCCATACTACAAGCGACCTCCTTTCACATTTTCAGTTTCAATTATAGCTGTTTTAGGAACAACTCCCAAGAACAGTTCAAAATGTCAACACTCTTGCAAGTAATTCATAAAACCCTATAACACTAAGCGTTGCCCCCTAATTTAAATCTGGTGCAATTGATCTCAGGTTGTGAAAAAAATATGTATTAATAAAAGAGCAAGCCCAAAATTGTCAAAGGAGTTACATCTGTTTTGAGTAAAAAATCTCCGGGTGCAACTTCATAACATTTACTCTGATTCAGAGGCACGGAAATGCATTTCTGAACACATATCCTGCCGACCAAAGGAAAAGATACTCTTCTTTTTAATGTCAGCGTAAACAAATCTGTGATATTACCACACAAAGCTAACAGCTGCAAAATATATATTTGTGTTTAACATAGCCAGTAAATGTCAAAGCCCTATTGGGACACATTTCAATGTGTGACTTCCAACAATTGTTTAGTATAAAACAGTCTGGATTTTTAGAATTAATTTCACTAAAGTTGGATCCTGTAACTTCACCCTGAAAAAGAGGAGGCCGGATAAGATTTTACATTAAGGTCCATATTAGCAGTTTTTTCTCTATTTGTTCTGCATCCAATCCACACACTTATAGTCTCTTGCTGTATCCTCAAATGCTGTATCCTTTGATGTTACATTTCCAGGTGAAATATGTAAGACTGACATGCCTATCCCAAGAAAATAAGCTATTTGATACAAACAGTATCTACTTTCCAGCCTGAAGTTTCACACAATCCATTGTGCAGTGAACATGGTTTCATTAAACACAGCTTTCGAGGATTGTGATGTCATGTGTGAAGGAACTGCTGATGCTTTTTTTAACATTGACATGATAATGCAGCGGCTGCTCTATGTGAAAGGGGTTGATGAGATAAGTGAGTATATTTCCAGATTTGTGAAGTAGAAACCCATTAGCAAGATTTATTTGATAAAAATCCCCATTATTCAACAACAAAGCACCTGACAGACGGAAGGGAATACAAATTGTGAAACCCATCCCACCAAAACAGAAATTATGGATAAGCAAATGTTATAAACAGGTATTGTCTCACATGTCAATCCGTGGAAATTACAGTATGTGTGCAACCTGAACTTGCCTTAACACAGATCTGTGCTAAAAGACAAATATACAAGGTGACCCTGAAACTGAAAAATTCAAAATATCAGTTTTTTACTATTCAAATCCATTTGTAGCTGGTGTTGAGAGGATGCCAGGAGACTAGCAGATATAACTGAATACATTTTACTGCAGCAGCACGCAAGTCTGAATCTCTGGTCGAGAGAAAATTTGCCTAACAGGATGACTCTGCTCTGCCTGCAGGCCAACCGCTATCTCTAAGCACCTACTGCTGCTGCTGTCGTTGTTGTTGTGTGAAGGAATCCTCTGTGATGAGGATACAATTCAAGTCAATTCACGTCACCCCCAACAGACATTTTCTCTAACATTGTCCCTCGAAGTTTGGTTACAGCTCACGACCAAACCTTTATTGCATGATTGGTGAATTCAGGAAATATTTTTAGAATTCAGTGCTCCAAATGTGTGAAACATTCATATATTTCTTAGCACAATTTTACAATGTTTACAGTGTACAACTTGACTTGTACATTGACTTCTTATTTGGTTGACACGTGTTATTCCAGAAGGCAATATGGGACATTTTCATTAAATTAAAGCATATCAGTAAACTGAGTCTGGCCCCATGATGTGATGCTCATTTTAATTTTGGCCCCCAGTGAAATTGAGTTCCTCACATGAACGTTAAGGGTTAATGTTAAGTAGAGTAAATATTAAAAGGCTATTAAAGGCTTTGAAATGGTGAAACATTATTACTTTCAATAACCGATAATATAAAGCCCAAATGCCCTGGATTCAACTTGATTCTCTGGAATATACTTTGAAATTGAGTTTAAGACCTGCTGATTATCTAGTGTGGCAAACCTTTGTGTCTGTGGGTTGAAATGTCACAAATTATGCCAATATCGTACTTCAGGGACTGGAAATTGACTGAGGTGACAGAAATGTAATGTGGGAAAAGACGAGGCAAAGAAATGAAAAAGCTGTAGAGAGAGTTGGCATTGGGTTCAGCCGGCTAGTCTGCCTGCAGTGCTCACACAGCCTGAATACAAAATCCAGTCTAGTCTTTTTTTTGCCTTGAAATAAATCATTGCACATGATCCTGTATATGCGCTGTCAATCACCCTTTACAGCAGATTGAGCAGCAGATTACTGGTGATCTTCACAATAAAACATCCAGTTTCCTGCAATCCAGTGGCATATTAATGTATGTGAGTTATGATCCACAACCAGGGCCGTCCCTAGGACGATCACGCAGACTGCGTGGGGCCTCACCTTGCGGAGGGGGCCTCATCTTGCGGAGGGACCCTCAACTGAGCCGCAAATGCGGCGCACCTACATGCGTTTATGCGGCGCAATTAGTGTGGCGCGGCACGGTGTCGCCTCTGCGAGGCTCCCCCCCACGTCGACGCTCGCGAAACAGAGGGCCTCATCATCTAACTTAGCGTGGGGCCTTCCCACACATGACATCATTAGCTTCATTAATGTCTGAGATCAAACATTTGTACTTGTACTTTTCCGCCATCAATATATAATTTACCTGCACCATTATAGAGTCTGTGCCCTTAATTTCACAGCTGTGAACTTCTGCCAAGATTCTAATTCTAATCTCTCAATATAACATCACTGCAGCGATAAGGTCCGTCTTCTATCTCAGCTCTTCCGCTGTCCGTTTCCTATCTGATCTCTTTCATTGCTTCCTTCTGAATGACACACAAGCACACCTGCAGACACATTTTCATTGTTACACAATACACTGTACGTTGAAGATATGACGCCAAAGAACATCCATTATGGAACTCGTGTCACATATGAAAAGAATAATTTAACAACAGTTAATGGCCGTGGAATCAGACTAAACACTCAGACATCCGCACCATCAGTTAACTGAATAATAAGCTGTAAGTGTATGTCTATAAATGGAGTCGGCTGTCGGGGTGTTATAAAGTTATCAAGTGGCACCTCCCTCCATATCCTTCCCTTATTATTTAAGTGATCACAGGAGTTATTTTATTTAGTCAACTATTATTTATTATGTTACATGTATTCTTTATATGTTTCATAATTTAATTTAAGTACTCTTTCTCTTTCTTAAATTTAAAGCTTTTTAACTTTCTCACTAGGATCAATAAAGTACTCTTTCTGATCATTACTCTCGAGCTATCTGAGATAAAGCTTTAACACTAAAAGTTATTCAGAATTTCAGAAGAGCTTAACATTGAATAATATTAACAGTCTTCAGCCGTGCTAGCAACTGTGTGATATTTGGCACACAGTTGTTTTTAGCTAAATTCTAATGCCATAGTATAGGCCTACTCAGAATTATCGTGCTACTGCACCTTACTTTAGCGTGACAGCATGCTAACACTTGCTAATAACCCCAAGTACAGAGATGCCTATAAATGGTGCAGAAAGGAATATCATTATTTTTTAAGTGTTTGGCCATAAACGAAAGTGTTGAACAAATTTCAAAGTTGAACTTGGCGTTCGAAAATATTCAACCTGATCTTCCAAAATAAGATCCAAAACATCTGCGGATTGAGAACCTGATCTAAATGAATCTGTCAAGGCATTCAGGCTGAAAGAGGCTCTATGAGAACATGCACCTCCTGAAGTTTAACTCAACTTCTTGTCACCCACCTACTGTTTTCTTCAGCGGTAACGTAGCAACAACCGCTCAGTAGCATACTTACTCGCACGTGCCCTGGAGCACTGCGACTGGCATTTTTTTTCTCCGACTGCCACCTTAATCACATAAACAAGAGAGAAAGATCGGAACAGAGTTGAGGAGAGCACATAAACCCCGCCAGCAGTTAAGTGTGGTTACATACTTCACACTACATCATGCAGCCTAAACCAAACAAAGCCTCATTATGCAAGATGTGCTACATGGTATATGTATTACACATTTTCTTTGCTTTGTCAGACTGACTTGAAGAATGTGAAGTACAGTGAGGATGAATGCCTGAAAGAATATGTAAGCAAGCTGGTGTGAAGGATTTCCGGATCTTCAGTGATGGAAACACACAAGCCGCGTTTCTACAATGGAGCCAGAAAAACAAATGTCAACATATACTCTATCAATCCTCAAATGGATCGTGTTGCTGGAGGACATATAGAAAGATTTGTAACAACTTGGCAACCGAGTAGTGGTTCTTACCAGCGTAACTGATCCATGAAGAATAAATAAACTACGTATTAACTATTACAAAAGCCCATAAATGTTGACCTATTAGAATTAGTTGTACCTTTGAACACCTCTCTATAAGGCTCGTAGGCTGGTGTGACAACAATCACCTCCAGCTCAACATCAGCAAGACTAAGGAGCTGGTGGTGGACTTCAGGCGGAGCAGGAAGAGGCCTTTGACCCCCATCACCATCAGGGGGGAGGATGTGGAGGTGGTGAACAGCTACAAGTTCCTGGGAGTGCACTTAAACAATAAACTGGACTGGACAGACAACACCGATGCTCTCTTCAGGAAGGGACAGAGCAAGCTGTTCTTCCTGAGGAGGCTCAGGTCCTTCAACGTGTGCACGAGGCTGCTGCAGATGGTCTACCAGTCTGTGGTGGCCGGTGTGCTCTTCTTTGCCGTGGTGCCGTTTCCTCGTGAGGAAGGCTAGCTCTGTAGTGGGAGTACAACTGGACAATATGGAGGAGGTGGCATAGGGGAGGACGAGGAGGAAGCTCGACAGCATCCTAGAGAACCCCTCCCACCCACTCCACACAGAGCTATTGAAGATGAGGAGTACGTTCAGCCACAGACTCATCCCTCCACAACAACGCACAAAGCGCCTCGGACAGTCCTTTGTGCCTGTAGCCATCAGGCTGCACAATAAGGGGTTAATGATGAGAAAGAAATACAATTAAATCACTGGACATAAATATACACTGTTTCCACAACCCATGTTAACATATTATTAGTAGTAGACCAAATAGGTAGATAGATATGTCACTGTATGTACAGATGTCCATGTTCACTTGTCACTTTAACTTATTCCGTACTTTATAACTTAGATGACCAAATATGTATATATGCTGTTATTTTACTCTTATTTTTACTCATCTCCTATTTCATAGTCTTTTATTATTATTATTATTATTATCATTTACATTTTTTTCTTGATTTTATTTATTTTTGATTTTATTAATCTGTGTGAATCTTTGCTGTCCTGTTTTTTCACGCTTACCCTGTTGTTGCTTTGTACAACTGAATTTCCCCTCGGGGATTAATAAAGGTTCATCTTATCTTATCTTATTTTACAGGGACATTCTCCCTGGAGTAACCGAGGGCTAAGTGCCTTACTCAAGGGCACACTAGTAGTGGTGTTCCAGGCAGGATTTGAACTCGCAACCTTCCGATCATCAGCCCACCTCACTATCCATTAGACTAATGGATAGTGAGGTGGGCTGATGATCGGAAGGTTGCGAGTTCAAATCCTGCCTGGAACACCACTACTAGTGTGCCCTTGAGTAAGGCACTTAGCCCNTTGATAAATAAATTAAATGATAATGAAACCAGCTGCAATGGATCATGGATCCACCAGGGGGAGTAGTGATTAAAACACTGCCACACTGGAACTCACATGAAATAAACAGCTGATAGATCTACAGGTATCTGATATAGCGGATATTTTTTAAGATNATCTTATTTTACAGGGACATTCTCCCTGGAGTAACCGAGGGCTAAGTGCCTTACTCAAGGGCACACTAGTAGTGGTGTTCCAGGCAGGATTTGAACTCGCAACCTTCCGATCATCAGCCCACCTCACTATCCATTAGACTACCAAAAAAAGAAAAAGAATAATAATACTGTTTTTTCCTTTATGATATCCATTTGTGGTGGACGATATTTAATTGCAACAGGTCTCTGACGCTGGCACAGGGAAAGTGCCCAGAGGAGACAGAGAGCGACGTATCCGGCTGGGCTCTTTCTTGAAGGCTTCCGGCCAGGTGTAGCTCATCAAGGCTTATGCAGCTCGTCACACAGGTGCAGCTCGTCAGGCAATGGAACCTGCAAACACAAACACACACACAACCAGACGGCACCCCACATGGTGTGGAGGGGTCGTCACGATAAGTGATCTCTACAATAAAACAGTTTAGTGCAGGATGTACAAAGATATTAATAGGAGGAGGTGCAAAACAGAAAAACGAATTAACCTTTATTAACACATTAAATAATACTTTAGATTAAGGTCTTCTTTTAAATAAGAAAACAACTTTGGGGGTATCTATCTACAGATAAATATTAAGCCTGACAAAGTACTTAACGTCTAATATATTGCTGATAGATACCCCCAAAGTTGTTTTCTTATTTAAAAGAAGACCTTAATCTANTCTCCATAACGATACATGCCCGAGGTGGGACTCTCAGGTGTTGCCCTTTGGGCAAATGTGGCATTCCTGCCCAGGGTGCTTCAACTAACCCACTTCAATCCGCCTGCCCAGCTGGCACGCTTTGACATTCGGGAGAACGGCACGTCGAAGCTGCTGTGCCTGTGGGTGCCCGAAAGGGCGTATATATCTGAGACTGACCGCCTGTAAACGACAGTCAGAACAGCTCTTGATTTTGCCATGGCGGAAATAAAGGAGGTTGTGCCCTCTAACCAGCGGCTGCCCCACTGGGTTGTCGATACCATCTCACATGCCTACGGGGCCAGTGGCCGCCCCCTGCCATCTGGGCTGAGATGCCACTCTACAAGGAGCATCTCAACATCTTGGGCTGCCGTGAGAGTGGTGCCCCTGGAGACCATCTGCGCCGTGGCGTCGTGGGCGTCTTCTGGCAGATTCTCCAATTTTTATCGGGTTAATGTCGCCACTCCCCATTCTTTGGGCGTGGTCCTTTTGCCGAGCTCCGCTGCTTCCAGTAGTGAGCAAGGGCTTGGATTCTTCATGACATGGTGGGTATAAGTCATCCAGTGCTAAAGCACCACCTCTGGCGGTCAGTAGGGACGAAATAGAACGATAGTTACGGCTGTAACTACGGTTCTATGAGTCCTGGATGACCGCCAGAGTATCCTGTCACTCAGAATTATTGTGTGCTCGTGAGAAGATTCTGGGAACAGATCCTCTGATGACGCCGGCCTATGTAGCCGGTGTCACATGGGTCACAGGTGACTTTGTTGTTATTGGTACTCGAACTGTGCGTGCGTGCGATGGATATATCCAGTGCTAAAGCACCGCCTCTGGCGTCATCCGGGACTCATAGAACCGTAGTTACAGCCGTAACTATTGTTATACTTCACTCGCGTTTGTGTTTTTGATCAGATCCAGCTCTCCTGATCTGCCTTTATAGAGAGCACCGATCAAACTATTAAGAGTGAATATCGGCCGATAATGACCGGCGGCCATTCGATCGGAGCATCCCTAATCAGGTTTTGAATTTACCGGTGTTTAATACATTTTACCAGCTAAATAACGGTAATTACCGGCTAACGGAAACCCGGGTCTGAATAGTGTTAGGTTAGTTAAAGGCATAATTTTGGATTTTAATGGACTCGTCAATTGTTGCTGTGTCATTATTGGATGAAGTTGAAGCTTGACGATGTGGCAACATCATTAGTTATGGCATTTTTCATAATTCTCTTTTGTTTCAGAATATTTTCTGTCTACATGGTGATACTCTTCCATTTATTTCTCCACAAACTTGGATAAACTGCCTTTGAACACTGCACTCTGTTACTTGTCTGTCCTACATGACACCTGGCCTTTTGCTTTGTTGACATTTACCGCCGAAAATGAACAAGTCATTATTTTGCCCTTAGGTTTAAATGTGGACTAAAGCTTTTCCCCAAAGTATGAAAGGGCACAATGTCCTCCTTTCTCACTGTGAAAGTAAAGTTAAATACATTTTCATGGATGTATTTAAATCATTTTCATTTGTAATAATTTGAATGTCATAGTGTTTTGTTTTTGTGTTGGAATAAAGAGCTACCAGTTTGAAAACCAAGTTTTGGAAACATTTTTATTAGGTTTCAATTGCAATAAATGTCACGCTTAACATGTAAAAGAATATCATCAGGGACTCGTCCTCATTTGGTTTAATCTATCTCAAGCAACAACACTCTTAAATTCCCGATGGCATATGCCTTCAAGTGGCTTTTAACCAGGGAAAATTTCCATGCAGAGTAATACAAAATAAATGTAAAACTACTATGAAATGCAAGCAGGTGAGTCAACCATAAAAAACTTTTTTTTATTGTCCCTTGTGTCCATTGAAATATGGCTCGGAGACCTTTCTTCAAAAAATTTTTTTCTAGTTTCAAGATTAAGTGTCGAAAGTGAGTTGGTTTGTGTGAGACAAACAGAACATTGTATACAATGAAGTCAGGAAAACCCCAACATGTTGATCAGTTTGTGGTTCTCGACAGGAGGCTATAAATTATGTGTTGTTATAGCTTAATTCATGGAAATAACACCAATTAACACCAACTATATGGATTTCTCTCTTTTACTTTCAGACTTGCAAGTAAGATGTGCTGTTTTGGTGCTTGACCGAGACCGGAACTAATGTCAGGAAATCTTGCCCTCTTTTGACCACAATTTGTTTCTTGTCCTTATTCTTCTAACAGGGAACACTTTCTGATAACATCCACAGCTCGGAGGCAAACATGTCCTTTTCATCTCAGATGTTTACTTGATGTTCATCGTCTTCTAAGAATATTGCAGAGTGCAGATTCTGCTAACACCCTTCATATGCTCCTTGGTAGGTCCCACTTCCTAAATTGGGAAGTCATTCTTCAAATTGGGATAATGTGCATGATATTTAAGTAGAAATATTGAAACAACATGGACACTGTGTTTTATTTAATCATAACCCTGTGATTATTCAACAACATGTTGATAGCTGTTTCTGAGTGGTCGTTGGACTTGAGGGGCAGTCCACATTAATTTCTCAGTCAGGTAGCCTACTCATTTTTCTGAAACCATGTAAATGCTGCACAAAGGCAATCCCACAGTATTAATGAAAGTGATACTTTGTTAGTATGCTTCTCCAAAATTGAGTTCTTTTTCTAGTTTTTTTTCTTAAAACTGACAAATGAACAGACACACAGAGGTGACAACATTCAACAAGAACATTCTCCTTGGCGGAGGTAATGACACATGGTCAGCAGAAAACAATGTTGTAGTGCAGTTCCTGTCACTGATAGCGACCTTGAAGCTGTGCCGTCCCGTATCATCAGCATCTTTAAAAGTGCTCCCCATGTGTTTGGTGATGAGGACGTCCTGGGTGCTTGTTAATGGGTGCAAACTGGAGCGTGGAATGACAGTACAGCTCCTCCATGAGCAAGACCTTCTCGTGTCTCGTGTGTCTGATCTGACTGATGATCTGACCGGTCCTGAGGCTCTGTTGAGTCCAAAACACACACACGCACGCACGCACGCACGCACACACACACACACACACACACACACACACACACACATTCACACACACTGTTTTCTGCACAGCTGTCTCCAGCTCCACTGGTACTGTACATCACAGCCTGTATTTGCCTTGTATCTGTCTGACTTTATGCATGAGTGCCTTTGTAGATATTTCTGTATGACTATGCCAGCTGTATACGTCACTGGGAAAGAAAATAGAACCATCAGTAGACTTGAAGCCACACAGGTGGAGATAAGAGGAGCAGTGAAACAGCCACCCAGTCACACAGTGGGGCTAAAGGAGGTGTATCTATATGGACTTCCCTGTCAAAGCCACTCAGCTGGGCAGTCCATCATGGTGCTGTGGTCCAGGGTTAACACCACTCAGGTCGAGACTGCCAGTACTTAAGTCACAAAACTCTCCACACCGACCCCAAAGTGACGACACACCTAGAAACATCACCAGTTTCTGATTACTTTACTAATGAGTTGACAAGGCCACTGCTGCATGTCTAGATGAAGTAGACCTCTGTGCCAGCTCATTCTCATTAGGCTGATGTACATGATAGATAAAACAATTTATGAGTCACACTTGTTGTCATGACACATAAGACTTCATGACAGATCTGTACCAGCGTGCAAGTCGGCCAACAAGCAAGTGAGCTGAAATAAAGAATTGCTTGAGGTTGCACTTCAAGCGGTGTTTAACTTGAAAGTTAAATAAGGTCTGGCAACCTGTTCTGCTATTTTGAAAATACGACAAAAAGCCATTGTTTTAAGTTGATTTCAGTTGGTTTATTATTTTCAAAATGTCCGCAAATATTTAAATAATAATTGTGAAACAGTGTTGCTTTTACAAAGTTTTTCCCTTCATAGACAAGTTTGGTCCCACTTTTTTTACATAACCAAATGCAAGGTTTCTTATAAGATAAGATAAGATGGACCTTTATTAATCCCCGTGGGGAAATTCAGATGTACAAGCAGCAACAGGGTAAGCGTGAAAAACAGGACAGCAAAGATTCACACAGATTAATAAAATCAAAAATAAAATCAAGAAAACAAATTAAAATGATAATAATAATAAAAGACTATGAAATAGGAGATGAGTAAAAATAAGAGTAAAATAACTGTCAGCATATATACATATTTGGTCATCTAAATTATGAAGTACGAAATGAGTTCAAGTGAAAAGTGAAAATGGGCATCTTTACATATAGTGGCATATCTATCTACATATTTGGTCTACTAATAATATATTAACATGGGTTGTGGAAACAGTGTATATTTATGTCCAGTGATTTTATTTTAATTGTATTTTTTTACATGATTGGCCCCTTGTTGTGCAGCCTGATGGCTACAGTCACAAAGGGCTGTCCGAGGCGCTTGGTGCTGTGTCGTGGAGGGATGAGTCTGTGGCTGAACGTACTCCTCATCTTCCCTAGCTCTGCATGGAGTGGGTGGGAGGGGTTCTCTAGGATGCTGTCGAGCTTCGTCCTCCCCTCTGCCACCTCCTCCAGATTGTCCAGTTGTACTCCAACTACAGAGCTAGCCTTCCTCACGAACTGTCAGTGTCCCGAGTGTTTGTGTTTCCACCCCAGCACACCACAGCAAAGAAGAGCACAGTGGCCACCACAGACTGGTAGAACATCTGCAGCAGCCTCGTGCACACATTGAATGACCTCAGCCTCCTCAGGAAGAACAGCTTGCTCTGTACCTTCCTGAAGAGAGCATCAGTGTTGTCTGTCCAGTCCAGTTTATTGTTTAAGTGCACTCCCAGGAACTTGTAGCTGTTCACCACCTCCACATCCTCCCCCCTGATGGTGATGGGGGTCAAAGGCCTCTTCCTGCTCCGCCTGAAGTCCACCACCAGCTCCTTAGTCTTG
>NW_011367007.1:0-5760 GCF_000735185.1 Notothenia coriiceps
GTCGTACGTAACTACTACTAGTCACGACTATATACGTAAGTAGTACTACACACACACACACACACACACACACACACACACACACACACACACACACACACACACACACACACACACACACACACACACACACATACTCTAGTCTAGATGTATTCCCCCCCCTTATGTGCCCATCCCCCCACATGGATCACACCTGGCATGTTCAGTGTCTATTCTTTGTATATTTACTGCAGTTTTTCATGTATACCAGTAGTCTGCTACAATATTTACAGTTTGAAAGGGTGTTAAAGGAAATTTGGTGATGATGGAGGGTTAAACATATAAGATTTGACCACACGAAAGTCAATTTTCGTGTGGAAAACAAACAGCAACATCTGTTCCATTCATTTTGGTCATTAAACTGCAAAATTCCAAAAATAATCGCTCCACTGAGTTAAAGTGTCATACTGTATCAGAGCTGCAGTGCTGTGTTATTACTGTGTGCACGGCAGATGGTGTCTTAAAAAAAGGATTGACAACGCAGAAACAAAACATGCACCATCTCCTCTTCAGTGAATACTGATGTAAACTGAAATGTGTCAAATTGATCAGGGGCTCCAATCTCTCAAAACTCACTTTAGTATTACAGCTCTGACTTAAGAAATTCTACATTATGTTTGTGTATTAATTTTCCATTAAGGGAAGGAGCTGAGTTTTTACTCACGGCTGGATCTCTTGATTGGCTGCAAACATGGCTGTCCTCCAGGTCTCTGTCAGAGTCTGAAACAGAGAAAGACCACAGGTTATTCTGGTTCACTCAATAACTTATAATGTGTCAAGGTCAATTAAAAAGAGACTATTACACTGTGTGCACAATTATTAGGCAAGTGAGTATTTTGACCATATCATAGTTGTCATAGAATATATTCCAACTCCAAGCTGTATGAACTTGAATGTGTATTGGATATAAGCATATCAGGTGTCATGTGTATTTGTGTAACGAGGGAGGGTGTGGCCTATGATCAACACCCTATATGCAGGTGTCTATAATTATTAGGCAGCTTCTTTTCCTCAGACAAAATGGGCCAAAAAAGAGATTTAACTGACTTTTGAAAAGTCATCTGACCTTAACCCCTTCCTCATCTGACCTAAACCCTTCCTCACCTGACCTAAACCCTTCCTCACCTGACCTAAACCCTTCCTCACCTGACTTTAACCCTTCCTCGTCTGACCTAAACCCTTCCTCACTGGACCTAAACTCTTCCTCACCTGACCTAAACCCTATTGAGAAGTTGTTGGCCCTTTAAAGGGAGATTTACGGTAAATGAAGACAGTATACACTGGCTTCCCGTGTTTCAAATAATTTATTTCAAAATACTGCTGCTGGTTTATAAAGAATTGAATGGTTTGGGCCCAAAAAACATTTCTGACCTCCTGCTAAATTATGAACCATCAAGAACTCTACCAGAAACCTGCTGGTCCTGGTAAATCCAGGCTGAAGACTTTTCTTTTTGCGGTTGCTTTTAATTAAACTATTCATATCTTAAACTGCACTGTAATTTGTATTTACCTATTTTTTTTTTTAATGTTTCTTTTATTATCTTTGCTTTTTAATGACTGTTTTTAAATGCCATTTTCTTAATGTCTTTTTGTAAGCACTTTGAATTGCCTTGTGTTGAAAGGTACTATATACATAAACTTGCCTTGCCTTGCTTAATAATAATAATAATAATAATAATAATAACAACTATAATAATAATAATAATAATAATAATGATAATAATAATAATGAATAATACCATACCATATTCAAAAGTTAAAATGATATGAGCAATCATTTCCTCACTCACTGTCTCACTTACTGTCCAGCAGTAGTGATAGTTGAATTATTCATGGCACTATTTCAATACATGTGGTCCTTTAATACGTCTATATGCAGCATACCCCCTGACATGCCATCATAACAGGACCGTATCATTAACAGTAAATTAGTTCCAGCAACATGCTTAAGAAGGTGTAGCTGCACGGCAGGCTCAGTTATAATAGGACTTTAAGAGCCTGCTAACAGTGACATGGCCGTAACTTTGAAGTTTCTGGGACAACGTTCTTTAGATTCTTTCCATAGTCCTGGTCATTCCTCTACATCGGCAACCCAAGCCAAAAATGTTTCCAAAATGCCCAAGGCTATGCTAGGGTTAGAAGTACACCTGCACAACTAACATTTCCCAATAATTAGTTGCAATGTCTACTAATGCTTGTAAAGGTTCAAGTCAGGTTGAATGTCCCTCCCAGGAAACAGAACATTTATTTGGGTCTTGAGAGCGGAAAGCGGCAGAACATTCCAGTGAAACGGAAGAAAGCAACAACAGTGCACCAACCAATGCACCGTGTCCCGAACATAGATAAAAATGAAATGCTGCCAAGTGTGTCGCTGTCCTGAAATACAAATTGTCTTACATTGGTCAATCAAATGTATTATCTCTTCGATTTACACATGGCATCTATTGCACGTCTGTCCGTCCTGGGAGAGGGATCCCTCCTCTGTTGCTCTCCCTGAGGTTTCTCCCATTTTTTCCCTTTAAACTGTGGGTTTTCTCCAAAGTTTTTCCTTGTACGATGTGAGAGTCTAAGGATAGAGGGTGTCGTTTTTCTCATACTGATATTCTGAAAAATCTGTGTTGTTGTATTTGCTGTAAAGTGTCTCTACTGTAGGCTATTTTTATTATATGTAGAGCACTTTGGCTCGACCAAAAATCGTTTATAAATGTGCTATATAAATAAAACTTGATTTGATTTGATTTGAATCACATGATGAGATGTTTGTTCTGGCATTGAAATGTAGCGCAAAAGGACATATTTATGAAAACAAGAATATTACACTGGTTTCGGGCTAGGTTCTCGCTGCGACCAAATAAATTGCATTGGATTGGGACTGCCCAATGGCTAGTTTCCTACCACTTCACTTGATGTGGTGAGAAATAACGACCAACTTTGACAGCTGCAGTAAATCCACAGTTCCTTTTTTCGGCAATGCAAACAGCCGGACCTCGGCAGATACTAGTCTTTCGTAGAATATTTAAGATTTCATTGATTTATCTGAAGATTTTGCTAAAGCTGTCTCCTGGTCAGTTTACCATCAGCCAGTCATAAGTGCTATAGTTACACAGAATCACGTGACTTTCCATCACTCTGGCCCCCAGCAATGCCATTCCTCACAGTCCTACTTTTATGTGTTCACTTCTTTAACTGCCCAGGCAGCTATGTGTGTGTATTTGTGTCTGTGCACAGGGAGAAAGTCTATCTGTGTGTTTGAATTTGTGCGTGTGTGTTTAGACGTGTACAGTGTCAGTGTGGATGCCTGTTTGGGCGGGTTGGAGGTATCTGGTGTCCTGCAGGTCACAGGAACACATAGCACACATTCACTGCTGGCCTGCGGTCCGTGTATCAGTCACAGAGGAGCAGGGACAGGTATTCATGGCATAGAACAACTTCTGAAGGGATAGACCCTGCACACATGGAGCGATCTGATCTGAAGTGATGAGAATGGAGACATCAAAACCTTCCCTGAGCTAGAGCTAGATCTCTGATGATATATACATAATTAAATGGTACACGTTTTTATCTTGATAACTCTACAATAACCATCTACTTTTAGACACTGAGCACGGCCAGACTTTCCCTTACATTTCATTTCAACAAACATCTACAAATGTAACTGCTGTGAATAAATGGTCCGTGTGCAATTTAATAAAAATAATCAGATTCTAGTGCAAAGTGAAAAACTGATTTTAAACACTAAATCTTAAAGTTTAAATACATTGACTCTTTTAGTTTCACTAGCAAATTCAGTTTTGGTGACATACTTGTCAAACAGAGATGTTCAGCATGCCGTGTTGATGACCAGGACTTCTATCTGTTATTTTTGTGCTGAGTTTCCGGCATTGTGTCAGGTGCAGCAGCAACAGCAGGTGCAACCATTGCACTGAGACGGATGTCCTGAAAGTGGCAGAGTCCAAATGAGCAATAGTCATGGCAGTGATTCAAGATTCTCCAGGAGACACGTTGGGGAAAGTAATATGCAGGATGGCAATCTTGTCTGTACATTTGTATCCTAAAAACGCAATTTAGTTCATCTCAACGTGGTAATTTACAATACAAAAATTGTTTCCTGATCTCTGAGACCTGTAGAGAAAAACTGAAAACTTCAGTAAAAATTCCAAATGTTTATCAGCTCTGTGCACCTAAAGCAGTTTAAACTGCAGCTCTGTGTGACAGACAGACGGACGGCAGCAGGTGGAGGAGGTGGCGCTCCCTGAACGGAGAGCAGGAATGGTGGAATGGCGGGATGGAGGAGGAGGAGGAGGTGAAGATTTGAAATGCCTCACAGTTCTTTTTTTAGATCAGACTCACACATCTGCAGGTCTACACACGCCTGATGCCCGCCACAATCAGCATGTAGTAGAATATGTAATAGTGGGATTCTATATCACACTACATCTTAGTAGTGAGCAGAATGTAACACTGGATGATAACAAACTGTCCTTCACTGCAAACATCGCTGCCACAACCCGCTGCTGCAGATACACTCTTTACAACATCAGGAGGATACGTCCCCAGCTGACCCAGAAAGCAGACGCAGGTTCCGGTCCAGGCTCTCGTCATCTCACGCCTAGACTACTGCAACTCCCTCCTGGCTGGTCTACCTGCATGTGCCATCCGACCTCTGCAGCTCATCCAGAATGCAGCGGCTCGTCTGGTCTTCAACCTTCCAAAATTCTCCCACACCACGCCGCTCCTCCGCTCCCTTCACTGGCTTCCAGTAACCGCTAGAATCCACTTCAAGACACTGGTACTTGCGTACCATGCTGCGAATGGATCTGGCCCTTCCTACATCCAGGACATGGTTAAACCGTACACCCCAGCACGTGCACTCCGCTCTGCATCAGCCAAACAGCTCGCTGCACCCGCACTGCGAGGGGGACCCAAGTTCCCATCAGCAAAAACACGTGGGTTTGCTATCCTGGCTCCAAAATGGTGGAATGAGCTCCCCATTGAAATCAGGACAGCAGAAAGCTCTCACATCTTCTTCAGACTGAAAACTCATCTCTTTGGACTCCACTTCGAGAGATAGAATTACTAACAAAGCACTTATATACTAATAAAGGACTGGCTTATCTAAAGCCAGTTGAGGAGCACTTCAAATGTTTTGCTCTATGAAACCTGATGTACTTATATGATTCTGTTTTCTTCAAGGTTGTATCTTCCTGGTCGAACACACTTATTGTAAGTCGCTCTGGATAAAAGCCTCAGCTAAATGTAATGTAATGTAATAGACACCTTTTTAAAATCACAACACATCAACAGTTAATTGGTATTCAGGTCGCACTCAGCTATCTTCAAATCTGTCCAGGTGACTGATAGTTGTCGTTGATCCGCCAACACGCCAACATGCTTACAATAAGAGACTTATGTTTGGCGGGCTGTAAGTCCATGTTTGGCTGCATGGGTAATATTTATCTTGTTCACAGTCTGAGAGTAGCACGTTAGCACGTTAGCACGTTAGCATTTCTTAATTAGAACAAAAATATGTAAGTCTGAGGCACATGGGGATATTTTGTAGAACATGTTTTAACAAACCTTGTCCTGACAGCCCGCACGCACGCGCACACACACACACACACACACACCCGCACGCACACACACACTCACTCACTCACTCACTCACTCACTCACTCACACTCACTCACTCACTCACTCACTCACTCACTCACTCACTCACTC
>NW_011367007.1:5770-6979 GCF_000735185.1 Notothenia coriiceps
CACACACACACACACACACACCCCCGCACGCACACACTCACACTCACACACACACACACACACACACACACTACCTGCTGGTCGGTGAGTGGATGAAGCGATGACACGGCGACGTTGAGCAGCGGCTGAACTCTCTGGAAAGACGACTGGGTGGGAAAACGCATGTTGAGCTGCAGCAGGTAAACCTCTGCTACACTCACAGGAACCACCTGCACACACACACACACACACACACACACACACACACACACACACACACACACACACACACACACACACACACACCAGTGATGTCACTTAAACATATTACAAAACGGTTAATCGTATAACTGCGTCATATTTAATATTCCATTCCTCACGTATATAATACCCTGCGTTATATGTTGTCACTGTACATACTGTATTTAAACATGTATACTTTTTTAATTCTATTTTATTTCTCTCAAGATGTTTACATTTTGGATTGTTTATTTCTTTTAATTCTTATTGTACAATGCCATGTCTTTTTATGCTGCTGCAACGCAAGTATTTCCCTCATTGGGATCAATAAAGTACTTCTGTCTCATCTTAAAGGGGACCTATTGTGCAAAGTCCACTTCTTCATGTCTCTTCTACATCAACATGTGTCCCCTCTTCTTCATGTCTCTTCTACATCAACATGTGTCCCCTCTTCTTCGTGTCTCTTCTACATCAACACTTGTCCCCTCTTCCTCATGTCTCTTCTACATCAACATGTGTCCCCTCTTCTTCATGACATCAACATGTGTCCCCTCTTCTCCATGTCTCTTCTACATCAACATGTGTCCCCTCTTCTTCATGTCTCTTCTACATCAACATGTGTCCCCTCTTCCTCCATGTCTCTTCTACATCAACATGTGTCCCCTCTTCTCCATGTCTCTTCTACATCAACATGTGTCCCCTCTTCTCCATGTCTCTTCTACATCAACATGTGTCCCCTCTTCTCCATGTCTCTTCTACATCAACATGTGTCCCCTCTTCTTCATGTCTCTTCTACATCAACATGTGTCCCCTCTTCTTCATGTCTCTTCTACATCAACATGTGTCCCCTCTGTATAAAGAGACTCTCTCTGAAACAGAGGGGATTATGGGTAATGCTGCAATGATCTGTTTGGTGTTTCAGCCAATCAGAGACAGGCTCTGGATATATCTGAGAGCTGTGATATACTGATGAAGGGGAGGATGATAGGG
>NW_011367007.1:11832-26782 GCF_000735185.1 Notothenia coriiceps
CAGCGAGCCTAAATATCATATATACGTTAAATAAGTTATTTAGAGACTATGGTATGGCGAAGGATACATTTAATAAAGGGTATCTACAAACATTACATTGGTGACCTACAGTGAGATGGTAACAGGCATGCGCTTAGGGGCCGCTCTCCAGCCAGTTTCTGTGGGGTGACGCATTCTGAGGTGAGGCAGAGCTCATCTGTGCCTCACCTCACCCCACAGTAACTGGCTTGAGCGCGCACACAAAATAAGTGCCCACGCTAAATTAGTGCCCGCGCTCCAGCAAGTTACTATGGGCTTACGAGAGGCAGAGCTCGTCCCTGCCTCACTTCTCATCGCTACCCGTAGTTGTAGCGGAGCTCTGCAAATTTGCTGATTTTGACTTTAAAAAGCGATTGGAATCATACATAAAGCACATTTACAACACAGATCAGTGGAGACATTTTGTTATTATTACTATTTAGTTTTTCTTTAGTTGTTTTTCCGTTACATTGGAGTATGACAGGTGAGGCTCTGCCTCCCCTGCCTCCCCTGACCGCACGTCGCTGATAACAACCCTGCATGTTTAATCGAATAATCAAGGATTTTAGTCCGCCTAATCAAGGATTTTTGCCGCGTTTTTCTGGAGGGTCTAGGAGCAGCTACAACTAAGCTTAACTTTTTTTCGGAGTTGAGTTTTCAAGATATGTCGACTTGCTTTGTGAGGGTTTTTTGTTGGTAAAATAATTTAACAAGGATATTGAGAGCTTCATCCCTTTTATTAATCCCAGAGGAGAAATTCAGTTCTTCACCCTGGTGTTATTTTACTATTACAAACATAGACCGAAACAGACTCACATGCACAAAGAAAGCCTATAGACATGCACTAGAGGTTCCAGAGAGAAGGTGCGTTCCAGTTTGTGGTTCAGATGGGGATTTGAACCCCTACAGACTGAGCTACTGCTACCCCAAATGCTGCTACTACGAACATAAAGGCATTCCGGAGATGAATGTGAGCATAGTATAATGATTGAATGTTTCAAATGTGCTGCGCTTGCTGCAGCAGGAGAGGAAATGAAAAGCTAAAGACTTCAGTGGTTCTCAGCTTCGACTCCAACAGAGCAGAACAGTTAGGAAGTGTTGCTGCTGTGATCCACTAAGAAAGAAGATAAGATAAGATAAGAGCGCCCACCAAACAGCATTATGTTTAAAGTGTTTAAGATCAGGGAGATAGATCCCAGCATGCCTTCTGGCCTTCTGAGACATCAGATGGTCAAAACAAGACACACCCGCTGACGTGGGGCTCTGGACAGGAAAGGCCTACATATAAACAGGAAGCAGTCATTTTGGACAGATATACTTGGCACACATTGGGAGACACCATGTAGTCATTCAGAGATAAAAAGAAACCTCTGCAAAAATCTACTGTATTTATCATTTTTGGAACATTGAACATTGAAATCGTAACTCAAATATAGGCTGACACGCTCTCCAGTCGTTTGTTTACATGCATCTTCCTTCCTGAAAACTCCTCTCGGCTCGGATGGAAGTTCTCCCTCGTACGTACGTCAAGCGGTGTTTCCTCATGAGGTCTCCCTCCCAAACGGCCCAATCCACTCTTGACCCTACTTCCTGGTCTAAAATTAACCCCACCCACAACCCCTTACCACCACCACCCAAAGTGTGTCGCCAGGAAACTGCTATCATCCATCATTTCATTGTTGACGTCATTTACTCACATACACACACATTTTATATCATCTTCACATCTTCCAGAAACACAAGACCTCAAAATAACAGATTATGATTTCTTAAAGCGTCCACAACAACAACATGCCACAGGAGTTTGACACCTAAGGCTGTATTTGTAGCATCCGACCTGTGAATGTCTGTACCCGCAGAATTAGAGGAGAGTTCAGTTACTGGCCTCCCTTTACTGTTAGTAAGATGGAGTGAAGAGAGGTTGGCAATATCATCTGCAGAGACATCAACAAACTAAACTTCCATAGGACTAACATGATAAAGCATGAAATCAGAGTGCACAACAACAACAAAAATCTCCAAACGTTTTCAACAAACAAAAACTAAATCTGCAGCCAAGCTTCTGTACAACCATTAGGTTGCATAACATTTGTTTTAGGGAACTAGTATAATGACAGTTGCTATAAAATATAAAATATTATTGGAAAAATGAATTTGGCAAGAATCACAGCCTTATTCTAGCTCACTGTTGCCTACCTGAGCCGATGCTGTCACATTGAATTTAAGTAACACTTACTGAAGCTAACAGTTTGTTTCTTCCCTAAACAATTACCATAGAAAACTGTTCAAACCTGTCAAACAGATCTTTTTGAGAAATCTGTTTGAATCTGAAGGAGTTTAATGAGAATTGATTTTGGTCATGAAGGAAATAAAAAGAAAAGGAAAGGATGGAAAGAAAAAGAAAATCTGCCTTATAAATGTTTTCAGAGTCAGAATGTTCCCATAGAGCCAATGTGTATTATGTAATCCGGTTCTACACTAGCACTGGTGGTCCTCCATCACAGAGTAGTGTGTTAGGGCTTACAGCAGCTCTGTGCCCACTTTGGGCCAGCATACATACCAGGCTGCTGGAGCTGCTGGAGATCCTATGACCACCACACTGCAGCTGTCGCTGGTATGTAACATTCAGACAAGGGCTATTTGAAATGACCGCTACTACCACCAGCAGCTCTGCTCTTTATGAGCCTGTTTAAACTTATTTTGGACTGGGACACTTTATCACTCTGATACATTAGCATTAACGTGCTTTTCTCCAAATGTTGTGGTACATGTGTTGTTGTGGGCCACACCAATTTGGCACATCTCAAGGCTTAAATAACTGCCAAAAATAATTTCCAAGTGTTTTTCGACCCAGGTCACATTACAAAACACTCAGCATAGTGACATGCCGCACTGCAAATAGTTACCATAAACCTCAGTGAATACTCAAGAGTTTGTAACCAACAACTGGCATGTTGGAATAAACACAAGCGACAGCCTTCTTCCTAAAACTGTCTTTGCATTTAAACAGCCCGCTATTGTTGTGCTCTCCCCAGTCAGCAGTCTGCAAGCTGCTTTATAAACTATTCTGCACTGCTCTCAGCACCGCCTGAGCTGCCAAATGTTGAAGCAATATTTCAGAAAATGTAAAAAGTGATCCGGCTGTTATGAAACTAAATTACACAGAGTGGAGCCCCTGGCCACAAAGGCATGACCGCTGAAGATGCATTAGTACTGCTGCTACTCCAGAAAGTGAGCTGTCAGTCGCTTTAAGCGTGGCTTCTCCCAGCTGCTCCCTCTCGGCACAGAGCACCCACAGAGTGCCGTCGGGTGTCATCAGCACCCAGGCTTGATTAAAGCACATCCATCCTCCTACCTTTTCTCTCAGCCTCAGCGTGCCTCCTCCAGGGGTTCAAAGGTGGCAGACCTCCACCTGCAGAGCTCAAATCTCAGCCTCTCTCTCCTTTCTTATCTCTCACTGACTCCCTCTCTCAAACATTCACTTCCTGTTTGTGCTCAGCCGCTCTCTTTCACTTGTTGTTTGTATTTTTAATCCGTCCAACCTCTCTCTTTCTAAAGTCTTTGCCCCTTGTCACCAGCCAGCCTGTTGCTCCCCTCTGAAAACTCAGGCCTGGCCTGGGACCATGGCATCCTTAGGAGGGACGCATCCAGCCGTCTGATTGGCCAGATGGCAGAGAAATGCCCCCATATTAGGGCAGCAAGAGGCGGGGCTGCAGGACTTCGATAAAGAGGGAGGAGAAGAAGATAACAAAGTTTGTGACTGTCTGTCTGAGACAAACATCAATAAAACTGTCATGGTTTTATACAAATGCCTCATCTAGTTTGACAATTCAGGAACAAACATCAAAACAAGAACCATGCTATTAGGTCAGTTTGGATTTTAAAGGACACAAGTTGATCATCATCAGCGCCATCATCAGGAGATAACTGCAGGTATTCCTATCCCTGTTTGCAGGGGGCCTTTAAAGTGATATAGTAACGGACAGAAATAGACCTGGCTACATCAGCAATATCAGGGTAATGATATATCATTTAAAAAAATGCATACTAAAGGCTATAAAGTGAAAGCTCAAAGGTCAGCCTTTCTACTTTGGCTAATGCGCCTCCACTTCCCAACTGCATACTGCTGAGGTTTCATGTTAGAGTGCCAGAGAGAATTATGAGCCATAACGTGATTTATTTGCGTGTTTGAAGTGAGGTTTTTATTCATAGTAGGATTTGCTTCTGTGTTGATACTCAGTTTTTCGAAAACCACAGCCTAGTTTAGGGTATACTCTCCTTTAGTACCTCATACGACCCCACTTCCAAAAATCTGAACTAATGTTATATATCCTGTTAACAGTGATGAATGCTCTTTGAATAACACACCCACTGATGTTGTGTTACATTAGACACAGGGCCTTCTTTCCAGTAAGTTGTGTGTCTGTGGGTTGGATCTCAATGTCCCAGCTTAGAAATCTAACTTCAAACCTGACTGGAAGCCAAAATAAACCAAAAGACAAGCGCTAATACAATCCCAAAGGTCTTTAAATGCTGGGATGAACATTCCAACAAGTGATGTTGGGAAGTTATTTTTATCTCAAATGGCCGAAAATAGTAGCAGCAGGCCTTGGATCTAATTTGAGAGAAAGTGTTGCTTACTTATAGGAAAGCAACTGCTGTTGTGTATTCCATTCTGCATTTCAACATGTCAGAGCATCTGTCTGTACATTTGTGTTTGTCTGTGTTTGTTTACCTTCATGTTCTAATTGATGATTTGTTATGGACCAGCTGGCTGCATAGGTGTTAAAATGATAAAGGCTTATACTGTATGTGCCGGACAGCTAGACAATCCTCACTGAGAAGAGGCCCCCACCCCTCCCATATATGGGACCCAGACCCAGGCTAGAAAAGACAAAAACATCTACAAATAATGTGGTTGCATGTTGTAATCGTTTTGTGATTTTTGTGTCTGTTTTAGGGGCTGCTGCCACATAGCACCTTTTTTTCTGAGCACCAGTATTTTTTTTTCAATTGATTCCAATGAGAACAGAGCGCATGCCACCACATGAAGGTGCCTCAGGAAAAAGCACTGTCTTGTTACGTTTTTGGTATTCCTGTTGAAAATATACAACTTTTCTGAAAAGCATTGAGACGTCACTGTACGAATTGGAGGGGGAAGCTTGTTTTTTACCGTGTTTGTCAGATGGAATGCCAAAAAGTGAAATTTCTTTGAACGAATCGGACGGGAGAACACTGACTGTTGTCACCAGTGAGGGTGAGACTTATGTATTCGTTCACAGATCAGCCTCCTCGCTATATAAGCGTTGAAACTCAAGTGCGAGAGAAAGCATCTTTTGATTGGTGTTAATTGTTGAAAAATGTTTGAACAAATATATAATAGCACAAACTGAAAATAAAATCCAAGGGGGCGAAGCTTGTCCGTCATACATCAATGGTGATGTGTTGTCGAGATATCGATGTCATAGAAACAATAAGAAACGCTGGGAGGAGACTTTGCCTTTCTGCCAGAAAAAGACACTATGTGGACACAAGGCCTTTACAGTGTTTATGTGTCTCATTAAGGGACATTTCTCACGGCGAAGCCCAGGGGTTAGTTACGTGATCCCAGTAACTAAATTCTCTTTCCCTCTAAAAACTGAGGTCAGAGGTCACCCTGACAGTGGGGTTCAGTATCAAGGACGCTTCAGCATGGTGTCTACTGGACAACATGCGGGTTCAATCCACAGGTGGTACACTTCTATAGGCTGCATCTAGACTTATATTCAGCACCTGTCTCCCGGAGAAAGACTTCAAGATGCATTAATGCGATGACTCACACTCACAGAGGTAAAATGAGAGTGAAGCATTCAATTGGATGAAATTCAGCTGGATAAAATTAGTTAAACTGACTCTGTAAAGTAAAAACAACTGTAAAAAATGCTGTCAGCGCAGATCAGGCAGCCAGCACTGTGTCAGCTAACATGGTCATTGTTACACTCCAGCTCACAAACAAAGCCAGGATTTAGATATGGGGGGGCTCGGGACACTGAATCAAGGGCTGGGCTGAGAGGGAGGGATGGAGGGGGGGGAGAGGCAGAGAAGCAGGTATCTGTTTGCAAAAGCTTTTTTATAAACCAAAATGTGTCATCACCAAGTTAAAACCACAACTCTTCACATATGGCAGTGACACACCCAGTGCTCATGATAATGGGAGTCTAAGGAGGAGTGGAGTGATGGGGTGAGGGGGGGCAGCTCAGTTGGCATGGGGCACAAGGTCCCACCAGACCTTAGCTCTGCCCTCCTCAGCTCGTACTTGGGCCAAGAGACTGGAGCAGGTTGTGTAGACAAATGTGTAAACAATCCAAATCTGTGTTATTGCCTATAAGCAGCCGTTGTATGAGCAGAGAGTGATGTCAATATGTATGATTATTTTTACATGATTAGAACTAGTTTTCCAAAATTGAAAGTGTTGTTTTGAATGGCTACAATCAATGGCAGACTGAAAGATGTGGGCCATTTTTGGGCCATCTAGTTATAGCGAAACTTGCTTCACAGAAAAGATGCCTGGTGGAAAATGTTGTCTATGTTACTACATATCATGCCCACATTGGTTCAACATATCTAGGTCTGTGAACTTCCATTTAAGATTTGGTCGGATCCGAAAGTTTATTCTGACTTGGCTGTATGTTGATACAATCAAAAGCTTTTTTTGTTGCATAAAATGTTTTTTCAAATAAAAGCATGTCAATAAACCATATGTGTATGGCCCTTGATGTGATTCTCAGGTCCCAGTGTGGCCCATAGTACATACTACAGATTGATACACATGGCATGGAGAAATGCACATGTTCAGATTCTCCCTGGAAGGCAGTCCTAGTTTGGCACAGGGAAGTTTACACCAAATGGGCGAAGAATTGTTAGGTCATGAATAAATAAAGCTGTAGAAGGCCAAACCCAGACTTTTTTCTCACAAATCACAGTGTGAAGTGTCAGTGTGTGAGTGTCATCCCTTTGGTCTCTGAAGGGAGCGGAAATGCTGGGACACAAAGAGGAAGGACATTGTCTCAGCTGAGCTCAGACTCTTCAGCGTGTGCAGATCAACTCAACAGAAACTGTAAACTGTGTTCAGGGACACAATGCTCACTTCCTCCCTCAGCTCCTCCTGACCTGCAGCTGAACGACCTTCCCCTGAGCTGACCTGACCTCTGGATATTAATAGAGATGAATGTGGGGAATTCAATTTTCAAAATGCTTGAGTATGTACATATATATGCATATAAAATAAATCTATTAATACAGTGAGGCTGTACAAAAGAACAAGATTTGTAGATTTGTCTTGTCTAACGCTTCAGAAGTCACTCATAGTTTGTAATAATATGTATAATTATATACTATAGTTATAGTTTAGTTGAAGTCGATGTCCCCATTGAGAGGAGGTGAAATAAGAACCAGAGAGGATTCCCATTAAACAAAAGGTGGGACCATCACTATGATTGAAACAAAACAAAGACTTGAGCTGCAGCATTTCACTTCACTATTATGTTCCTCTAGCTTTGCATACATTTGATTAAGTTGTATTACATGTTAATAAATGCCACAATATAAGGAGCCATTATAAATGCAACCTCACTGTGTAATTCATTCAGAATTTTCTTTGAATGAGTTATCAGATTTTAAACACAAGATGTAAGAATGTAGTAGGAAAACTAAAATGACCAAATGACAATCCTGTCCGCTTCCTTCCTATCTAAAAACAATGGACAGATAATTCAGCATCCCAATAAATGAACATTGGATGGACAGTAACCTCTGTAGTCTGTTATTGAGTGTAGAAGCTTCAGTTACTGAAACTTTACCAAACATTTTGGTAACCACAGAACAAGTAATAACAATATAAACTGTCTCTCTTCATGTCCCTGAATCTACCACTGCTTACTCATTGTAGGTCACTTCAAGTTTTTTAGCATCAGCTAAATAACTGCTTTATGTAAATGCTACTCTACATTCCAACAAATCCAATCAGAATGTCACACAGTATATAAATACAGTATATGAAGTAAACAATTGAGAACTGCATGTCACCACCATATGACATGCAGTAGACATGAGTAGGTACAAAAGAATAAAAGCAAAAATAGTGACAACAATAGGTGCTTTGAGGTCAATTCATTTCAGACCGTTACAGGTTAAAGGATTTCTTATTTAATTCTGAACTCACCAAGGAATAATCAACTTTACTCAAAGTTTGAACTGCCTAACATTAACCAAAGCTAACTAAAAAAACTGAAACATGAACTTTGATGAAATGTATTATGTCAACAGATTTCGCATAACTGTATTAGGTTAGTTGAATGCAATAGTTATAAAGTTCAAACATATTAGGTTCAATTTAATATCATTGCTTTCAACTGACTTTTTTCAGTTCTTATTGTGAACACTTATCTTTCACATTTGTTTCCAAAGCTCAACCCTCACAGTAGTATCACACAGTATGTGACTATTGGGTAAAACATGAACATGTTTTGTCATACACATAAATCACTATGATGACACATATCTTCCATTTTTATCTACAAAAAAGGGAAACTGTTGTTTTACAAAAGTTGTGTGTAACCATTTGGAGTTATATCCTGTTATTCATCCTGACCTGAGTTAGAGGAAGGCGTCCAGGAGACTCTGAATATTCCACGCAGACAGTCACACATGGTCCACAGCAGGAGGCCGATGCAGGGAACACTCGGATGAGGAGCCCAGCACGGGCTGTGGGGCAGGGAGAGCCGGGCGGCAGAGATGGAGAGGCTGGGGGGGTCAGAGGCGATCCGGGATCCGTTTGACTGTTTGGGCCCACGGAAGACCGAACTACACTGTCACTGTGGGTCCAACATAGAGAGAAAGAGAGGGGGCAGAGAGGTGGAGGGTCCCGGGCTGGGGGAGAGAGGGATGGGTTGAGGGAGAAAGAGGGATGGAGAGCACAGAGAGGAGGGGGTCAACAGAAAGAGAGATTGACAGAGTGTGTGTACATATCAACATATGCACCAGTGAACTTTCTTTTTCTGCTGCAAACCACCACAGAGAGTGTGTGTGTGAGTGTGAGTGTGTGTGTGTGTGTGTGTGTGTGTGTGTGTGTGTGTGTGTGTGTGTGTGTGTGTGTGTGAGAGAGAGAGAGAGGCGACCGCAGCAGACAGGAGGACAGAATGGGGGTGTATTAGCACTAGTGGGCAGTCAGCAGTTTGCCCTGGTCCTCTGTAAAGCCCTGCTCCATTGTTAGTGGTGCTGCAGGCTTTAGCGGTGGCCCAGCAGGGCCTTGTTAGCGGGCTTAGAGCGGCTGAAACCAGTCAGACCCCCCACCGCTCAGACAGCACACCTCCAGGGAAGAACTCACTCAATGAATTCATTAAACAAATCAAAACTCATCAACCAGAGCCACTACCAGCCGGCATGGTAGGTTACCTTATGGAGAAAGTGTCTTTTGAGCAGTCGGCCTCTCAGGCTTAGGAGCACTGAACCCACAGAGCTGAGGAACATCTCTCAACTCTTTCTACAAATCTATAAAACAGTGGACAGTTAAACATGCTGTACAGAATGGAGGGGGAGGCGTATCGTTTTTTTTTATAGCTAAATAGAACTTACACTGAACAAAAATATAAATGCAACACTTTTGTTTTTGCTCCCATTTTTCATGAGATGAACTCAAAGATCTAAAACATTTTCTATATACACAAAATAACCATTTCTCTCAAATATTGTTCACAAATCTGAAAGAATCTGTGATAGTGAGCACTTCTCCTTTGCCGAGATAATCCATCCCACCTCACAGGTGTGGCATATCAAGATGCTGATTAGACAGCATGATTATTGCACAGGTGTGCCTTAGGCTGGCCAAGATAAAAGGCCACTCTGAAACGTGCAGTTTTGCTTTATTGGGGGGGTCTGGGGGGGTCCGAAAACCCTAGGGTTAAACCCTAACCCTAACATGTCACCCATTGAGCATGTTTGGTTTTCGGACCCCCCCAGACCCCCCCAATAAAGCAAAACTGCACGTTTCAGNCCGTAGTGTCGTGTCAGGTGGGCGTGTCGTGTAGTGTACTGTAATGTCCGCGGCCGCAGCTAGACCCTTCTCCATGGAGAGGAACTGCGCCGCCTCGCCGCGCCTCGCTCTCAAGGCTGCGGGCGTCTTTGTCCCGCGAGATTTCAACGTCTCATGTGAGTGAGCCTCCAGAGCAAGTCGGACAAAATGACTAACCATCATGCAACGCACGAGCAAGACGTTGATCGAAATTGCGCAGGTCTGCGCAGGTCTCGCTTGTCTCAAACAAGCCTTTTTACATAAGACGGATCCTTTCTAGCCATAACCCCCGCCCCTCGCTCTAAGGACCAAAAGCAAAAAGCAAAAAGGCCTGTCAGACGCTCTTCCGTTTACGTGTTTAATAAAGAAAAACAATTGGACGGTAGATACACGGATTGTCAACAAATACAAAATGGATTCACAAATGCCTGATCGAAAGTTGTAAATGTTAAAGAGATATTCACAGATCTTTTTTTATTTGTGAAAAATATTTAGCGTATTTGCAGATCCATTTTACACTTGCAAATGTATTTGTGAGTTTGCAAATCTTTGAAATGCATTTGTGGATGGTGTTTTACATTTACAAATCACATATTTACACACAAATTATTTGCATGTTCACACAAATAATTACGAGACATATCTATGCCCATAGATATTTGATTAAATAAAAGGTAGCATCAAAAAGCAAAGTCTTCAGCCTGAATTTGAAAGATATACGAGTTGAATAGATATAACTATAACTTAGGTATATGGATCATAATAACTTACTTAAATGGAAACACATGATATGTTGATATTATTATTATTATTATTATTTATTTATTTATTTTGTATTTATTATTATTATAAAATATGTATATTTTGTACATGATATAGTGTATTATATTATAGTATAGTAGGCCTACAGTATATTATAGTATATTATGTTATGATGACCGTTACGGGGCAGCTGGCCTGTCTCGGGCCGCTTGCTGGGATGAGATCTTCCCAGACAAAGGGCTCTCTGTCTCCATACATTCCTCCCGCTGAGAGGAGGAGCGTTCACAGCATCGATCGAGGCACCGGCGGCGGTCACAGACAGCAGTTAGGCGGGCATGGCGGCACACCGCCCCGCATGTCCCCGCAGGACCGGACGGTCTCTTACCGGACCTTGTTTAGTTTTTAACAGATAAAGTTTAATAATGCCATCTGTGTGTGTTGAGTGTTCCTGCGCGGAGAGGCTGCCGGTGTGCAAAGCGGGACTTTCTGAGGCTGAAAGTTAACGCAGAGCTCCAAAACAGGTCGGAATGAAGGTATGAGAACATAAATCCAAAAGGGATTACATTGTTTTTGTTTTTCTGTTAAGAATATTGTTGCACTTTAACGTAGTTCTTTGCACTGGGTTTGCGCGCCAACGTGTCCCACTTTACCATATATGGCGTTGAACGTACAGTTGACCCTGCGCTATTAGTAGACACACAGCATATCTCAGAGTGAGAGAGAGCTAACGGTCAAGTGACACGTGGTTACATTACTCAACATTAGATTACATTACATGTTAACGGACACTTTTATCCAAAGCGTTTTACCCACGCAGCAACTATTTGGGATTAAGTATTTCCCCTGCATGTTGACTGTGGGCTGGGATCGAACCGGTGACCCTCGGGTTGGTAGACCCTGTGCCAGTCAGCTATCAAGTTAGTTAAAAATCGAAGTTTAGTTCACTTGTTGCGCCCTGGTTGCGCCCTGCTGTTTCACTGTGAGGAGAAAGATACAAATAATTCACTCAGAATTTGTGTTTTTGAAACAATGTCAGTCGGTATTGTGTAATAGTTTGCACTTTGCAGTGGTGGAATGTAACTAAGTAAATGTACTCAAGTAGGTACTGTTATTTCAGGAACATTCAAGCTATTCAATTAAGTAAAACCACACTTTAGACTTTTACCCTTTTCATTTAGTTTCCATGTGTGCTAATTTTCAATACAGTTATTTTACAGCTTTACTTTTCTGCAAATGCATGTTATAAATACAAAATGCAATTCAAATATTTTAGGATTGACAGGTTACATTTCCCATAGGCTACATTGTAATTAATCCTCCACCTTTACCAGCTGCAAGTTATGAACACAATGTAGAAATATACAATCACTCAAACTACATAATAAATATAAATGTTTTGACTGAGTATGTGTATTCTACTTTTACTTGAGTACGATTTTGAATGTAAGACTTTTAACATATATTCATTTTTGCGCTACTATTGCTTCTTTTACCCCCGCTTCTGATTGTTTTTCATCTTGAACAGAACAATGTCTACTTAGAAATTTAAAAATATTTTTGTGTCAAAATGTGTCTTCTGCTCAGCATTTATTTTGTTAAATCTTTATGTTAAAGTCCCGTATAAAAAAGCCAATGTAAAGAGAGGAACCTTCACTAACACCATTTCTCCTACTGCTAAAAACACATTTTAACATCAATTTTAATTCCTGCCCTTCTAATTATACTGTAAGTTCCTGTGGGAGGTCACTTGCCACGTTGCAGTTCCAGATTTCTAACACCGAGCTGCAGTAGCGTTGCAGGTTTGAACAGTCATGAGTGTCAAGCCCTCTACATTTCATAATGTCACTCTTCAATGGTTAAGAAATTAGAGTCTGGAAGAATAGTTTTCAAAATGAGATCTTGCTTTAATCAAAAGTTTAAATATGTCATCAGTGTGTCTCCTTTGTGTGGGGAGGATAAGATGAGAGTGAGGCTGGTTATAAGAATCATCAGAGGAGCCGTGCTGTGTCGCTCACATCTCTGATAAACCAAACTCAGTTATTACAGGGGAATGAAATGCTTTCCATTTCAGTTTTTGTACAGGTAGCTAATAAATCCTGTTTTTACTACCTCTAATTTCTTACAATGTATTAAGTTCAATCACAGTTCAGTCCGCTGGATCTGTCTGTTTCTGGGTGTGTCTGCATGAGAGAACCAAACACCCAGTCTCTGCTGACCCAGAGACGTGCAATTCATTAAATACACACCTACTGACCCAGAGCCAGCTGCATAATGTTGTAAAGTAAATATACGTCTATGATTAGACTCACATCACACACACTCTCTCTCTCTTCTTCACTTCCCAGTGTTCTGCATTATTCAGTTTGTCCTCAGTGGTATGTCCAACATGTCACTTCCCACTATGTACACTTTTCAGTGTCATCAGGGGTCTTGTAACGCAGCCCCACCCTGGAGGTTATTTGTGTCTCCTGCTAACCATCCAGCCCCCAGCAGCCCAGTGTGTGTGTGTGTGTGTGTGTGTGTGTGTGTGTGTGTGTGTGTGTGTGTGTGTGTGTGTGTGTGTGTGTGTGTGTGTGTGTGAGTGTCTGTGTGTCTGTGTGTCTGTGTGTAAACTATTCTCATTTTCTATGCAGTGTAGTGACAGTTATCTCTTTTGTGTTTGTGTCACTCTTCATCAGATGTTCCACCTCTCCACATTGCTTCAGGAAGCACCAAAGTACATTCAGCTGGTGCTGTGTGTGTTTGAATACAACTCCTGTGATACATTGAGAGAATATTGAGTGAAAACCTTAGTTGCACTTCCTCAGAACAAAGTGTTTCCTCTGTGATACATCAAACTTGAGACATGTTTTCTCTGATACATTAAACCTGAGTCGATGTGAATTTGATTTTCAAAGTTTGAAATAATAGAGGGATGGACATGATGAAATACTGTCAGAAACATAGTAAGAACAGATGCACTGAGTGAACAAGAAACAAAACAAGCAGCTCTTGAAATATCACATTTAAAGAAAGCAACTACAAACAATACAGATTCATGAAAAGTGTCAGGTATCATCTGCATAACACAAGAGATAAGGTGAAAAATGGCCGACAATTAAATATATTTAAATCAAAAACATAATGAAGAAGAGAAATTCACGCTGACGGCGTCTCTCTTAGCGTTTTTCTTTATTATAAAAATAATTAATTAAATACAACATGACTTAAACGTAAAAACATGGTGTAGGGTTGTGTGTGTAGAAGAGGAGACACACTTGCACTTTAATTACCATGGTGTCCTGTCAGTGGACAGATGTGGTGACGAGGGTGCAGACAGTGAAGGTGGAGTCCTGTCCTGGAACATGGCTGATCCTCCTGCCTGCTCTCTCAGGACTCCACTACACAGGAACTCTGTAATAGTATCTGATGATGGATATGTGACTTTGCATTACTTCCCGATAAGGCAAATCTATACTGAAAAGTAACAGGTCTTATCACTGGGGATAATAATAACAACACTATTCTGTTTGCCACGTTGTGAAAAGTCCCTTTAGCTGGCTTTTCGGTTCAATTTAACACGTTGATTTAATGGCCACAAGGGGGCGCTCTTTGATCCACAGTCAAAGCTTAGGGCTTGTTCTTATTCTTCAAAATTCATTTATATTTGATAGTGTTTAGATATCCTACTATTTAACAAATACAAAAATGAAAAACATATTTATAGTAAATGTTTAATTATGATAACAGCTGTGCAGAATGTAACAATATGTAATACTTAAAAAAATCTATAAAATCTATATAAGTGATCTGGATGATATTTGGAGTGTGTGTGTGTGTGTGTGTGTGTGTGTGTGTGTGTGTGTGTGTGTGTGTGTGTGTGTGTGTGTGTGTGTGTGAGCAAACTACTGATTCACTGCAGTATTGTGACAGGTATCTGTTTGTGTCACTCTTCATCAGATGTTCCAGCTCTGCACAATGCTGCAGGAAGGACCAAAGTACATTCAGTAGGTGCTGTGTGTGTTTGAATACAACTCCTGTGATACACTGACAGAATATTGAGTGAAAACCTTAGTTGAACTTCCTCAGAACAAAGTGTTTCCTCTGTGATATATCAAACTTGAGACGATGTGAATTTGGTTT
>NW_011367008.1:0-16392 GCF_000735185.1 Notothenia coriiceps
TTTTGCTTGTGTGTGTGTGTGTGTGTGTGTGTGTGTGTGCGTGTGCGTGTGCGTGTGCGTGTGCGTGTGCGTGTGCGTGTGCGTGGATCCAATAGACGTACAGCAATAGTTCCCTGAGTGGAGAGGGCCAGGTTTACGAGTGGGACACCCAACAGCCACACGATTCAGAGAAACACCTTCCTGTCTTTTCCCCTGTGATTCTTTCAGTGTCGGCCAAACTTTTTTTACAAGGTTTTCACGAGTTAAAGATTGATTACTCGTCTGCCATGTCGCTCCAGGGCTGTGTTCCTTTTTTAGATACAGGCACTTATCAAAGTCCCGTCAGCATAGAGGGAGAGTGTGCACATCCTCATCCCAGGTGTGATGGTAGGTTCCTCAAAAGGGATACTTTACCCACAACATGACTATTTGAATACCGGTTACTCGCCGCGTATTACCTTCATTTCTTGAAGTTCCTCCAGGGTGAACGAGGGGTCCAGAGACAGAGAAAAGTCTGGATGAGATGATCATCCAGTTCGCTACGTCCCAAACACGTGCATTTTCACTTATTATTTAAAACACCCTTGCAACCACACTACGAGTCCTTAGTGTTTAAATAAAAAGGTTTAAATGAGATTGCAGGAAACTTGTAGAATGCTGCACAACTTGGGGGAGAAATTGTTTGTTTTTGATGAAGTCTTGCTTTTGTTAAAACTGTGTTTGACCCCCATTTTCTTTCTTCGTTCACCACGGAGGAATCCAGTCGATGTCAAAGGGAGCACAGGCTGAGTGACTGATAAACAACATGGTCATTCAGAGGGTGAAGTATTCCTTAAAGGGAGTGTGTGCCTCCTGAGGAAAAGTGCTGACTGGCTGCTGATCCAATGGATGAGGTGTGAGCTGTGCTACTGGGGAGTTTGGGGGGTCTGCAGCTTCACTGGCCAGGTGGGAGGTGAACTCTGAGCCTCCCTCTGATTTACAGTCCCACCTCCCAAAGGACGTGAGAGGAGTGGTGGTGGTGTCAGGCTGTCTTTGAGCTGTTGGTTTTCACCGTGTGTTGGTTGGACTGCGCTCTCGGGAATCTAGTTTTTCAGTGTGGGAGGGGGCTCACATTTACATACTCCACCTCCAGTGCTACGGGAGCAGTAGTGTCGGGGCGGCGTGTGTCATCAGCAGTCCTTGTTCTCCAGAGACAGCTGAGCGGTGGCTCGGTGCAGCTCGGCGCTCACCCTCCGCTGCGAGCTCTGCGGCGTCGCTAAAGTCCCCTCGTACGCCAGTGGGGGAGGACTGTCCCCCTCTCCACTTCCTGTCCCGTCCTCCTCCGTCTCCATCCTCCCGTTACTCTGCCTCTCCCGCTCCCTCTCCTCCTCCGGTCGGACTTTCTTGTCGTCCGACTCCTCCTGAGAGGCCTCCATGCGCTGGTCCTCGCTCCAGCGCCTCTTGAAGCGCAGCTTGAGGGGGATGCACTTGGTCTGAGGCGGGGGGGTGCAGCTCTCCACTGGTTCCACCGGTTCACTCTTCAGGGGGGGGGGCAGCAGCAGCGTGCGATGTGCTGTGTGCTGAGAGGTGAAGAAAGGTGTCAGGCCAGGGGGAGGCGGAGCAGGGGTTTTGAAGACGTCTTCGTCCAGGTCTTCTTCGGGGTGGAGGTGGTGGTGATGTGAGGGCGCGCCTGAGCCGTTAGCCAGGTGGTGGTTGTGGAGGTGGAGGAGGTGGTGGTGGTGTTCAGGGGCTCTGGGGTATCGAGGGGAGAAGAGCTTAAACTCTTCATCTCTCTCATCCAGATCCTCGTCACTGATGTCGGTCACCTCCACCTCTTCCTCTGATTCGATGTCAGAGATGGGCTCCACCTGGACGGACAGGGAGAAAGATGAACACATCTGGACATATAGAAACTTACTTACAATCAATTATGACATTATTGAGACTTGGTCATAAGGAACAGTGAAAACCATTGAAGCCCAATGTAATGATATAAGTTAGATTTACTAGCTTGCTATGAAACTATTTGGTAATGGAGTTTTTAAAGTTCTTATAATGAGGACTTTCATAGAAATAAATATGTGTTAAGCAATTTTTTATTTATAGCCAATTTTATCGTTGCTGCGGTAACACAATGGAAATTGAACCTATGACTCACTAAAAGTATTGCAATATAGATTGAATTGCATTTTATTTAGTTTAGATGACATTAGATTTGCAGTATGAGGCAGTGGGAGTTTGTGTTGACATTCCCAGAAAATAGCTATATTCGGTCCTTGTTAGTAAAAAAACCCACATTTTCTACAGCTTCACATCAAAAGCATTGAACTGGCAAAACGTGACGTGATTCTTTTTTATTAAGAAGCCACACATTTGTCGGCTATTGCTCATTGGAAAACCATGTACAAAACAGGTAACCAGTCATTCTTTGAGCGTGGATCAGTTGGTGGTCAGTGTATCTCACCTTTATCTTGGGGAGTCCCGCGTTGTTGAGCGACTGCGTTGATGATGAGGCGGAGATGAGTCCGGAGCAGCCGGCCGAGCTCAGGTCGCTGCCGAACGACAACGAGGAGCCGAGGCCGGACGTGGAGGTCATGGATCCTGACCCCGAGGAGAGAGAGCTCTGCCGGGGTTTCTGACTCTCCCTCTGCTTCTTCCCTAGGGGCGGGGGCTGCAACTTGAACTTGAAGGGGGACATGTGTGGAGGCTCCTCACTCAGGTGCAGAGGGTGATGCATGGGGTGAGAGTGGATGTGAGGGTGGGCAGAGTGAGGTGGATGTGGATGGTGGTGGGCAGAGTGAGACAGAGACGGATGGTGGTGTCGCTCTCCTCCCCTCTCTCTCTCCCCCCTCTCTCCGGACAGACCCGCCTTCTCCGCGGCCGGCCTCTGGGGCTGCGGGATGATGATGTTGGGGTAATGGAGGAAGGCTCGGGGGCTCAGGCCGTAGTTGTACACCGACTGGGTGTGAGCCTGCAGGTAGCGCTTCATGTCCTCCGGGTTGAAGGAGAAGTGGGAGCCTAACATGGGTGAGAGGCTGGGTGAGGGGGTGTAGGGAAGGTGAGATGTCGGGGTCATGGAGAGCGCTGGTGAGAGAGGAGGGGCGAGGAGGCCGGCTCCCCCTGGGCCTGGGAGGGGGGAGACGGGGAAGGGAGAGAGAGAATCAGGGTGGATGCGGTGCCCGGTGTGGCCTCGGGAGCCATGGTGCCCTGCGTGGCTGCCCGGACCTCCATACATGCGGAACAGCGTCTCATGAGACAAACGAGGATGGATGAGGCTACGGTAACTTATTCCTCCTCCTCCTCCTCCTCCACCACCACCACCACCTCCTCCACCAGGTCCAGGTCCTCCTCCCACTCCTCTCTCCCCCCTCTCCTCCGCCGCTGCCGTGTTGCCCTCCTCGATCTCAGAGTTGACCGAGGTGCCGTCGCTGCAGTCGCTCACGGAGCCTCGGGCCATGCGTCGGGCCACGGAGCTGAACATGCCGCCCGGGCTGCGCAGGTCCTCGTTCGGGGAGAGGACCTCGTTGGGCGTGGCGGGAGGGAAGCCGAAGTGAGACCTGACACCGGAGGGGACTGGGGGGGCGCTCTGAGGGACGTTGCTTCCTGGAGACGTTGAGGGAAGGAGAAGAAAAAAAAATTCTCAGAAATAATATATAAAGTTCTGCTGAGTAATCCTATGCAATCATGCTATCTCCACACACACACACACACACACACACACACACACACACACACACACACACACACACACACACACACACACACACACACAGTCAACTCTAAAAATGGAGTGACCCAACCCGCTTTGTGTGTGTGTGTGGACAGGCTGTGCCTTGCCCATTGTTGGGCTGTAAATAGGCGCTGACTGTGACAGGAAGTCGGGATTACAATACTCCCCATGAGCCCCATGTTTATTTTCTGCCTCTTTCGTCATCATTGGACGCCGTTTACACACACACATCTCAGCTAGATCCTTTTCTGTCCACACACAAACACACACACACCAGCTGCTCAGTCAGGTGTGTGTACAAGTTGCACATGTGAGTGAGTGCAATGCGTAGTGCAGAAACCAGGTTTGACCAGTGAGTCAAAGAGGGAAATGTGTTCGTGCAGGAATATGGATGTTAGTGAGTGTGTTTGCCTGTGAGGAGGGGGATCAGGTCAGGGTCCGATTACGAGCGTCACATGCTCTGTGGGTGTGAATATGTACTCGAGCACACTCTGGCGTGTGTGTATGTATTACGCCCTCGTTGAATATAAAGGGCCTCATTCAGTCGGGAACAATGACATACACACAGCGCTCATGTACGCTGAACACATACATGCTGCAGATGGAGACAATGGAAAGACAATGCAGGCATACGTTGAACACAGAGTGGTACAGTGGGGCTGTCCCCTCTGCACTTTCCCTCCAGGCTCCGGCCCTGGGTGTTTCCACACAATGCGCTGATGTAGAGGCCTTCTGACCTACAAACAGGCCGGGCCAGATAGGTGAGCAACAGTGTGTGCATATGCACCAGTATTTCCTGCAGGATGCTGTGTGGATGTGGGCACGTGGGGTTACTTCTAAAAGCAGGGCCAGTTTCAGTGCAGAACTTTAAATGGTTATGTATTTCAGGGCTTCCCTTGGAAGACCTGAACAGTTGGACTTTCTCGTTGTTGTAAACTCTCCATCATAATGTATTATTACGGCCTTATTTTAGATAGAATAGAATGGGAGGGATGAACCCCTCTTTAATGGTCACACATGCAGAGCACACAGCACACAGCGACATGTGTTCTCTGCTTTTAAACCATTAAAGAGGGGTTCATCCCTCCCATTCTATTCTATCTAAAATAAGGNAAAGCAGAAGAAGAAGAAGAAGAAGAAGAAGTGACGCCAGCGGCTTCATTTGCGTAATCCTCCCTCAGGGACTTATCCCTACTACTACTAGATAGTTCTGCAACTAAAGATTTCCGGGGAACTATTCCTGGGAAAAGTACTTGGTGTGAAAGGGCCTACATTGTTTGACATTTGTTTAATGCAGTTAGCATTATGGACTGTAATTTTCCTCCATATGTTTAACTAATGCTTCACAATCAATCATAATTGTATCAAAGTCATAATATGGACTAGTGCAATATTAAATCACAGAAAGCACAATATTTGCCAAAGAATAATATAATAAGTATTGAAGAGCTACACAGATATCTCGTGCTAAAATCGTTTTACAGAATTAAAAAAACATATTTTCTTGGTACAGATCCTCTTAAAAATCACACCATGGTCATTTCAATATATTCCCTTTTTTAAATATCTAATCCCTATTTCAAAATCGCAATATTATACAATGATACACTTTTCTTTTTTTTCAAGTGATGGAGCCCTATTTTGAACGCAATGTCATAAGATAATAGGAAAATAGCACCTTTCCACTATTATATTGCATTACATCAGATAAGGTAATAATTGTCTTTTTGATCAGTCAGTGTAATGTGATTATTTGAACCAAACATTATGAACTAACATCACCTGGCATTAAATATCCTGCGCAACAACACTTTATCAGGGTGGATGTTTTTCCTTCGGTTACTGCACCTCCTCACATGTGCCTTTTCTAACTGCTGTGAGGAGGATATTGTTGATGAAATAAAATGCGAGCTATATCTGGCTGAATATTACACTGTATTAGTCAATTTGGCTGGGTCGTGTCAAATTATGTTGACCACCCAGGCGACAGAATGTTTGTGGGAGACTTGCACAAACATTTTCAAACACGAGCACTGGCACATAAAACTAACTTGTACAACATTTGGACACACACACGTACACACACACGCTCGTGAAAACAGTCATATGCCCACACCCACAGTCTCTTACTCTGCAGCAGGTGGAGAGAGATGGAGGGACAGACAGGAGAGATGACTGGCCATGTTGTTTTCCTTCTGGTCATAGGAAAGAGTGACTTCATGAGAGGAAAGAGGTGGAGGAGAGGTGGAAAGGTTTTTCATGTGCCGTTCCACAAAGCCCACTAGCACTACAACTTTCAGTATTGTAGTTTCAGTGTGTGAGTGTGTTTCCTCTGAAGAGCTTCTGTGGTAATGACAGCAGGGAAGTGTGGTTTCTACAAAAGCCTTAGACTACCTCCACATTAAGCGCTCTGCATATTTATTTGCATCTCCACTAAGATTTTCTAGGTTGTTCTATTAAAGGCCGCAGTCTGACATTTAAACAACATGAAGAAGGGACAAAAAATATGTTGGTTTTCGTCTGTTTGATTTTAAACACGTGTTTTTTTTATAACACCATTCACAGTTTCGTACGCTAACCGCCCCGCTTTCTTTATCTCTCTTTCATAGGGATCGCTTTCCCAGAGTGGGCTTACAAGCCAGAGTCGAGCCCCGGGTCCCGACAGATCCAGCTGTGGCACTTCATCCTGGAGCTGCTCAGGAAAGAAGAGTATCACGATGTTATCGCCTGGCAGGGGGACTATGGAGAGTTCGTCATCAAGGACCCAGATGAGGTGGCCCGGCTGTGGGGAGCCAGGAAGTGTAAACCCCAAATGAACTACGATAAGCTGAGCAGGGCTCTCAGGTATGAAGACACATACACTGAATGTGTTTGATTCATTTGGTATCTGTCGGTAAAAGTGTGTAGTCACTTCCTCCTGTTCCTGCTCTTTAACTTCTCCTCTGTGGGGACCAGCAAATGCACCAGATGAGCACATCACTATGATGACCTGACAGAGCTCCATATTCACATATAAATCTACCGTATGCTAATATTTAACGAGCGCACAAGCTCCAGTTGAATGGGTTATTTACTGAGGCAATCAAATTACATAAAAACGATTTACAATAGCCATGGTGGTTATATAAATCCACAGCACACTTGGAAAATAGCATTAGGTAACGTAGGTGGAAATTCACAGTTTGTATAACAGGTGGACCCCCCCCTCTGAAACCAGGCCTGATGAGTAAACTTGCAGTAATCTCCCAACAAAGAGAAGTGTAGGGTTGTAGTGCGTTGCCACATGGACGGTAGGAAAAAGCATGAGCCTTGTGGGACTAGCTTCTGGCTCTCAGGGCATCGGATGAGCCGGAGTGTGTTTCTCTGCTTCATTGACAGAGGATGAAATTGCAGCTTCTCCATATCATTCGAGAAGGACAGGCAGTACCTTTCCCAGGCTCAGCAGGAGAGGAGACCTGCTCACTTCCAATAGGGATATTGTCGGGTAATGGAGGGATACTTTAAATAATTTCTACGCTGTTAATGGGGAACACTCAGAAGACTTGCAATTCTTGTATACTTTTTTTCTTATATTCAGGGGCATTTTTGATGAGAGCAAATGAAGCGAGAGGGACAAAAAGAATGACAAGCAGAAAGGGTCCCTAAATGGACATGATCCATACAGCCTGCGCCCAAACTCCAAGGACCATCAGGGTTCCTTGACCTGAGTATCTCGTCTGTGGAGGTCACAGAAGTAGTAAAAGACTCTGCAGTTACATGACGTAACAGAAGAATGAGGGCTGTGATCATGTGTTTAACTGCTGACCAACCAAGCTCTGCTTCTTTTATAACTTAAAAAAAGTTTACCAGAGCTTAGAGAATTAATCAGAACCCTCAAAAAATGTGCTCACACTAGAAATAAACTGGACCAAGGCTCAGTTTGACCTTGAGCGAGAGCACCTCTTCTCCTCCGGCCGAGGTCAAGCTGTTTTTGTCAGACCAGGGTCAAGCGGTTTAAGTGATGCATTGATCCAGCAAGAACTTTCTTTTCCTTGGACTATTGTGGTAAAGAGAGAGCTGAGCCTGAAGGAGATGCATCAGTCGATCCAACGCTCACCTTTGGTCGTGAACTCTTGAGTTGCGTCGTGTCTTTTGAAATACTTGATCAAGAGGCCATCCCACTACATGCTCCTTCCCAGCAGCAATGTGGTTTCCATGTGCTAAGAGGCTGTGAGCACGTGTTGAGTGAAGAGAGAGGTTGTTTCACACACATATATAAACTAGCCCTGGCGCAACTATTTAGTAGATGATGTTATGACTCTTAATCACACACAGACTATCCCGAGGCTACACTTATTGTGAAGAAACATTCTGTCGTCCAAATTACCAGATAACCATCTGTGACCCTGACATTTGATTCCAGTTATATCAATGACCTGCTGGAAGCATTTCATTCAGACGCACATACCCCAATAGCTTTAACTCCCCCTCTCTGTTTCACCCACACATTGCATTGCCTGACGAAGCACTAATAGCCCTTTAATCAAGTCTATATAAAGTGTAAATGTCGTAAGAGTGGCCACATGCCTTCACACGCTATTGACCTGGACAAGTTTAGATACTATAGTGCTCCAAGTAGAGTTACAACACTGACCCATTTGGCTGCTCACACCTATAACACTATAACACCCTTTTCCATTAGTGAGGTAAGACGATTCCCCTCCATGATCATGATTGGCTTTACATTACCCAACGCACAACCCACTGCACCACGCCTACCCGCTGATTTGAACATAATTATAAAGAATAACACGGGGGGAATATTTCTAACTTTTTGTATCTGAGGTTCAGTTTGAGTTTTTCTCTGGTTAGATCTGCTTAGCTGACTTTTAATGGGCTTTGCTTTTTTACGGGGTAAATCAAATTGGACTGACATGAAGTCAATAAAGCAAATTGCTTCAAGACCAACAAAATAGTTTGGGGTTTTGCAAGTGAAAAAGTCCTATAAAATAGATAAAAGCGGAGCTGCACAACACATGCTTCTGATTTTGTTTGTGCTTTTGGCTTTCGCAATGAGACAATAGGTCATAATATTTTTTCATTATAGAAAGAAGAAACATCTGGAAGAACCTTGTGATCTATATTATAACACAATGGCACATTTACGTTCAGCTATATACAGACAACACATATCTCTGTGCGACTTTTCTCAGCTGATGTTAGCTAGGTAAGAAGAGCATCTCATATACGGTGTTGTTTGACCTTAGCTTTTTGTTTACAGCCAAACAAAGCTAAGCTTAAGATAAGCTCTTCAAAGAAAGCTAACGTAAGGAAATGCACTGAACTTCTTAATTTAGGGTTAGCCGGGGGGTTTATGTGTGTGGTCATTTACACTGGTGAGATTAAGATAATGTCTGGTACAGATGGGATCCTGTGGGAACATAGGGAATTAACATGGACTACTGATGTGGGGATGTACACACCCGTTCCCAGTCTGGATTTAGGATTCCTGAATGAGAGAGGAAGTGAATATAGACGAGGATGCTTCTGGTCAAGCTGTGTATTTATAGCACGTCCATCCTCTAGAGCTGTAGGAGATTTTGAGCTTAGGCTGCAGTAAGTGCGTATATATAGCGGTACTTAGTGCCCTGTGATGGGAGCGGACTTACAGGCTGATTATCAGAAAGTTTCCGACACAGGAGTTTCCCCTCTGGCACTCGTGTGTCCTCACCCAGCCTCCTTCAGCCAGGTCGCCTCCCTCTGTGCTTGTCCTTTAAGCAGAGTCACTTCAGGCTCACACACACACACACACACACACACACACACACACACACACACACACACACTCACACTCACACTCACACACACACACACGTCTGCATAGTCACCTGATTTGACACCAGAGCTTTGGTCAGAAGACACTGGAAATGAAGCCCTGCAAGATGCACATCAATAGTAATGTGGGAGGATTAATGGCTCTGAAGATTAATGAATGTATAAAGGAGGCACAGAATGCACATGTGCATGGTAACTGTCCCCACATGTATCCGAGCCTTGGGGAGCAGGCCACCTCGTGCCCCTCATCTGGAGAAAACCTGGAGTCTGCTAATAATGGAGACCACAGTCGGCATGTGGCAATTAGCACACACACACATGCTCACACACACTTTAAAGGCATGCCTGTTTTGAAGTTTTCTTTTTATCACCTCGCCTTTGTAATTACTATTTTTACCTCACTGATGTTATGCTTTCCTGTCTGCCATGCACATGCTGGAAATTCCCTTAATCAGCACTGTGTGTGTGTGTGTGTGTGTGTGTGTGTGTGTGTGTGTGTGTGTGTGTGTGTGTGTGTGTGTGTGTGTGTGTGTGTGTGTGTGTGTGTGTGTGTGTGTGTGTGTGTGTGTGTGTGTGTGTGTGTGTGTGTGTGTGTGTGTGTGTGTGTGTGTGTGTGTGTTGCACTCCCTGCTATCAGACAGAGGGTCAGACAGATGTGTCAGCACACTCATATTATGGCCTTTGGGATGAGTCCATATTATTACAGTTAGACATCCAGGACCAGGTTTTATTTTCTGTTTTAGAGAGAGGTTGGTTAAACCTAATTCACATTTTGGAAGCCGTAGTCTCTGTTGCTGATGAAGAAATAAGTGAGAGTTGTTTGAAAAAAAAGTTGAGAATGTTTAACTAAAGGCAACACTGGGAAATGTTGCTCTGCAGTGAGAACAAAGTGATGCATTGTTAAGACAGACAGTTGAACCTTTTACCTGCTTCGGTGGAGAAGATCCTTCTGGTAGATTCTAGGGTTTCTCTTTCAAATGTGCGCTACCTCAAAGACAAAGCACTACTTTGCTCATTCACGCAACGTCAAGTCAATGTGAGGAAAACGGCGCTGGTTTATAGCATTCCCGAACTAGCATGCTGCTAACTCTTCACCATTAGATGGCCCTAGTTTTATTCAGGTTTTTATATTAAACTTGCAGCAATTTCATATCATATTTCAGTGTGTTGTCTTTTAAAGGTTGATACAAGTGCAGGATGTCATGACATTGTGCTGAGTTGCACGAAACAAATTATTTTTAGATTCTTCGGATTTTGTTTGTTTTTCTACCTTGTATTTATATCAAACCTGTATACGTGGGCCCGGGCACAGCTTGTTGACTTTTCTGTCATCAGCTAATTCGATCACTGTCCTGTTGTGGTTTTAATTCTGCATGACTTCCTGCCTGTCTCCGTGCCTCCCCTCGCCTCTCCCTCTCCCCTCCTTCCCCGGCCCTTGTGAGTGTCTCCCCTAGAGCAGAAATTACATGCTGCTTTGTGCCTGGCGTAAACAATGTTTTCAACAGTGCAGGCCTGTCCTGTCTCTCTCTCCCTCACCCATCGCCTCAGGGGACGAGTGGAGAGCGCGAGGAGAGAGTTGGGATAAAGAGTGGGGAGGGAGGGGGGGGGCTGGATTGATGAGAGAAAGAGAGAGACAGGGTTATCAGTAGGATAAAGGGAGGAGGGTAGAAAGGGAAAAAAAGCAACAGTCTGTTCCCAGAGACAAATCAGCCCAACCATTCTGTGTAATAAGCATAATAAGAGGGGGTGAAGGGCGACACCTCCACACACACACACACACACACACACACACACACACACACACACACACACACACACACACACACACACACACACACACACACACACACACACACACGTCTGGATAACAACCATTCAGGATAATGATAGTCAATGGGCTTTGATTAACTCTGCATTACCTACATACCCTGCAGCCCCTGTCTGTGTCAGCACACTTCACTTAAGTTGTGCCAGCAGACACAGGCCGGAGGAAGGGAAAGCAGAGACGAGTGCTACAAAAGCAGATAGGTACGCAGACATCATTTTGGTTCAAATAGGAGACTTATAGGTGGTAGTTTGGGGGAGCATGCCACAAAAGCTTGCTATCTTCCTCACGGACAAACACGGCGTCTTTGTTCCTTTCTTCCTCTTCCCTTCAGAGTGCGAGGGTTGGCAGAAAAGGATCTAGACTAGGTTACGTAAAGTGGATGTGGATCTGGGGAAGATATGTTACATAAAGAGCTGGAGCTGGACAAAGGTTAATAAAAATGGAGCCTTGCACTGTAGGCAGGAGCCATGGGACGGAGAGAGAAAGAGAATGGACATTACATAAAGAGAATTATTGGTGGCTTTGCTCTGCTGTTACATAAAGAGATAGGTCCATCTAGAAAACATGAATGATGGAAGCTGTAGCTCTGTGTGCTACTCGTCTGACCAAATCTGAATTTAAAAGACACTTTTCCCCCTAATTCCTGACTTAGGAAAATATGCACAATGGGAACACGATGTTGAATGTTTCGAATAATATTACTTGTGATCTTTTAATAGAATTGAAGGTGTACTCTGTTCTGACTTGTTGCCGCTTAAAGGATAATGCCCGGAAGAAATGTATTACAAATAAAAGGAAGTTAATCCAATATTCCTTTCTTCAACAAATTGAGCATTGAACTATAAAAAATAAAAAAGTTACATTTTAATGTGCAGTTTTCTACGGGTGCTTGTTTTACCAAAATGTGCTATAGCTTGTTATAAAATACAACATAATGAACAGCCATCTCTCTGAAACTATCTTAGACACACACACACACACACACACACACACACACACACACACACACACACCACACACACACACACACACACACACACACACACACACACACACACACACCTGTCAAACAACACACACACACACACACACACACACACACACACACACACACACACACACACACACACACACACACACACACACACACACACACACACACACTGCCTCTCTATGCCTTGTTTTTATAGCATGTACAAAAGTGCAGCTCTGATAACACACACACACACACACTATATCTTTATATATTCTAAAAGAAATTATTAAGAAGATTTTTTTTTAAAGAGCGATTTTAATGATTGATTCAGGGTTCTTTTTGTAAGTGGATTATTTTGGGTTGTGTCATGCCCACTCGTAAGGTCGTATGGAGAATGAAGAGGGGTGGGGGGGGGGGTTTATCTTGTACATTTGTTTTATAGACCATCACAGAGAGTAACAGCACAGGCTCTCAAACACACTGCTGAGGATTCAGATGTGTCGCTCACCCTCTCAGCTCCTTCCTGTCTGCACACTCAGATCAGTGTGTGTGTGTGGGGGGGGCGGCTGTGTGCTCAGACTTAGGTCATGGGTTATAAAGTAGTAATCCCGTCTTTTCTCTTGGGCCAGTTAGCATGGTGCTCCAAAGTTCACAGCAGCTCTGGATTGGGTCAAGAGGGGGTTAAAGGGGTAATCATTAAGTAGGAAAGATAGCTGGGAAAAGTCCAGGAAGACCCTCTCCTCAAACTCTGCACATGCACACAAACTAGACCAGATCAGGATACACACAGTTTATTCATTGAGAGTTTTATAATGTAGGCGTACTTTCCAAATAATGTCAGTAAAATGAATGTGTGTATGGAGTGGTGCAGGGATGACTGGTTTTGTAAGGCAGACACAGAAGTTAGCATTTGAAGGGTTCCCTCGGTGGGATTTGTTCATTGGATTTTGATTATGGCAGAAAATAAGATCGGTGGCCAACACACGTTTACGATGCTTATATGTTTTGTTCCGCAGGATAATCTCCACATGTTTTAAATTCAGAAGTCATAAACTACCGTTAGGCTTAGAAACTACATCACAGTCACATGACTTCACGTCACCACTGCCGAGCTAAAGTGTAGTAGTCTAATTGACTCACTTGTTAGCAGCCATAGTTTTTATCAGACATAGAAGCAACGGACATTCAAGAGTGGGGTAAAACCCTACTGACATGTATTCATTTCTAGAACAAACGTTTTAAATCTTAAGCTTGTGTATTTCAGGTGTCTAACCAAAAACACGTTTAAAACATTCACTTTTAGACGAGCGACCTAGAAGTGCTGAAATGCTAACTCATTTCCAGGTTTTAGGACTCATTCCTGCACCACTGTATCCCTCCCTGGTTGATCTTCATTTACTCCTTCACTAAATCAGGCCAGTAGTTTCCTGCAATCCTGCTGACAGACAAACCAAAAACATCCTCGGCCGAGGTAATGATTCATACCTGTGTGATTATGTTTTAACATCCTGGTGCTGTTGGTGCTTGCAGCTGATTGGTTAACAGCCTGTCCCCGCCTGACCAGTGACAGGACAGATCTATAGCAGCGCGCTGAGAGATAGATGGCCTGCAGGCGGTCTGTGTAGCTGAGCTGATTGGATGAGCTGATTGGATTTCCTCATCCCACACACACACACACACACACACACACACACACACACACACACACACACACACACACACACGCACACAGTCCTGTGTCTGTATCTGAACTGACAGCTGCCTTATTACTACTTCTCATATCTGAGCAACAGATGAGGCATCAGTCCATACCTGTTCCTCGTCTCTCTCTCTTTCCTTTTCTCCTCGCTCAGGCCTCGCCTCGACCTCCTGCTCTGACTCATGCCGAGGTGCAACCATTGATTGTAACGCAGGCGCTCTCACTTCCTGTTTCAGTCACACCACGGTTGACACACAGCACAAACATTTCTCTATCAATGGAGAAACGGTTTATTTTTCTGATGTCGATATTTGCTATTGTTGTTGTTGTTCTTATTGTTCATATTGGGTTATGTACCTCTCTCCACCTGGCATTATTATTATTATTATTCCATGGCTCTGTTTATGCTTTTTATGTTGATGATGTGGAAATCCCCCAAACTCCATTCCCTGTTTCCAGCCCCCCCTTAAAAACCCAGAGACCTGTTTCTTTTCTTTTCGCAAATGTAATATAACTAAAAATGTGTAATGTTCATTTTGATGCTGACAGAGAAATGACACGGGGCGGCAGCGGAGGATTTTATTTAGGGGGCAGAGGGGGGAGTGATTTTATCTTTTTGGTCATGTATTGTAATTTTTGTTTTATAATGTTACCTTTTTCTCTTTGCTTCTGTATATTTTTTCATTCTTTTGAGGGAGGGAGGGAGGGAGGGAGAGGGTTGTATCATTTTAAAAAGAAGAAAATAGATGTGTATTGTTTGCCTGTGTAAAGGTCTATCTTCTCCCTCTTTCTGTCTCCCTTCTCCCGCCTCGTCTCCCCCGAGCCGTTACGTAACACTCACATGGAGGGATGAGAGTAACACCATGATGTAACATTGAATTCTTCTCCACTTCTTTCGTGGCTTTTTTTTTTTTTTTTCAAACTTGTAATTAAGCTGTAATCAGGGTTAATTAAAACCGGTTGAAACCCAATATGAATATCAACGTGTTTGTTTTTGTCTGCTGGATTTTTATTAATGACACATAATCCGACAGCGGAGTTTTATTTGTAAACAACGAGATTAACCCGCCGACTTGTTGTCTCGTCAACAGCAAGCCGACCGTCGTAAGAGGCCGTTGGTGTTGATATAATTCAAAATGGCAACTAATTAAAAAAGAAAACCCCACAACTCTACTGTCTAGAAGTTTCATTTCTTTCCCCCATCAAATATTTATTTTAAATACAGTGTACTCGAGATATCTTTATCACAATCTTTTTCTAAATTCAAAGATATGTTTGGACAGGGCAAGCTTGTTTGCTAACATACATTTACACATTCATTCATAAAATAAATACCAAAAATATGTTTGAGTAAAGAATCAATTATTATTAATAATTCAATATTATCATTATTGTTACAGCTATTATTACAAGAAACAGATTCCGACTTCAATCACATCATTTTACATATTTCATTTTGCAAAAAGCAAGAGCAGGACTTAAAAATACAAAAATAATATACGTGTAAAGAATCAAATAAACTTATAAAAATACTTGCTAATCCATTTTTATTATTATCATTTAATATTATTATTATTTGAGAAACAGATTCTTACTTCAATCATTCAATTTAAAAATGTTCTGTTGTCAAAAAGCGAGAGCCCATCTTAACCTGGCACACACACACACACACACACACACACACACACACACACACACACACACAGGCCGTTTCTCAATCTCGAGGAAACTGGCTTCCAAGCCAATATTTCAAGCATACTACGTCATTGAGTCCCGCCGAAGGACTGTTCCAATCTCCAGTATACTTGGAATTCCACAAGGCCACGTCCTTGGTTTGGGGGTAATTTCGAGGCTGCACATGGGTAGACTTTGCGTCCTTCGAATCCCCACAATGCTTTGCGCACGGACCAATTTCCCCAAATCTGTGGCGGAAAATGTAAGGGCAGGGCCTCTCGTTTGACGCACACCTGCACAGTTGCTAGCCTGTTCCACTCTTCGTTTTCCGAATGCCAGGAAGGATTCTTGCCTAGCTTCTGAAGGAAGTGACTCGGAAGACATGTGCTACCAAGCAAGCATCCTCGCGATTGAGAAACGGCCTGTGTCTGTTGTGTTTCCCTCCTACTTGCTCCCTCCTACCTGTTCTCCTGATTGTGTTCACCTGGTGCCCCTGTGTTTTCTCCTCCCTCCTCATCTGTCTCTTGTTTCCTTGATTAGTCCTGTGTGTATTTTAGTTCTGGTTTTTCTGTCTGTCTTTGTTAGATCCTTGTTTGTCTGTGACTGTGTTCACTGGGTAGTGTTCTGTTTGTCACCTAAACCTTGAAATAAAAAGGTATTTTTCTGTTCAATCTGCATTTGGGTCCTGCCTGCTCCACTCACCCTAACAATTT
>NW_011367008.1:16432-23916 GCF_000735185.1 Notothenia coriiceps
CTTTGATACAATTATGATTGATTGTGAAGCATTAGTTAAACATATGGAGGAAAATTACAGTCCATAATGCTAACTTATGGCAACACAAAAGAAAACATGGGAGCGGTGGAGTGATAAGGAGGTGTCGGCGCTTCAGGTGATTTACTCGGAAGGCTTCAGTAGAAGCTGCTGGGAAGACTCCCAGCAGCTTCTACTGAAGCCAGTCCCCAACTCCGGGGACTTCCGGCCGGGGACTTCGGGCGGCAGTATACGCCGTGAAGTTGTTTGCGGCCTGCCAGTAAACCCAAAGCAGAAGAAGAAGAAGAAGAAGAAGAATTGACGCCAGCGGCTTCATTTGCCTAATCCTCCCTCAGGGACTTATCCCTACTACTACTAGATAGTTCTGCAACTAAAGATTTCCGGGGAACTATTCCTGGGAAAAGTACTTGGTGTGAAAGGGCCTACATTGTTTGACATTTGTTTAATGCAGTTAGTCTCTCTCCGTTGGTGCGCGGGGCTAATGCTAATAATGCTAATGCCAGCAAATACAATGGCGGCTTCACAAAACTTTTCTGAATTTTACGGGGTGTTTGCCATTCGCCCAGCCAATCAGAAATTGGAACCTTTTTCTCCCCAGGAAAGTACAACCAGAAAAGGGGGGGGAAAGGTTCCGAAAAAAAAGTTCTAGTTTCAGATCTTTTTGGTGTGAACGCGAAATCCCAGGAACTATCGGAACTATTCCTGGGAAAAGTACTCCGGTGTGAAAGCGCCTAATTGTTGAAAGTTGTAAGTGAAATGTAGAATTCATTACAGGTCTGCTGTTTTACAAGGGATGGGTTTTCTATTTTCATGCTTTATTTTTTTATGACTTCCTTCTTTGGGAGGACATGGAAAGACATATAAACTAGCATGAAATCAGTGTTTGCCATGCGGTTAACTGCACCACATGCAAATGCAAACAGAGGAAATGAGACAAGCTGCTCCAGAGATTGAAAAAAAAACAACACTCCCAGAACAACAGATTATGGATGTGCAGGCTTGTCAATGGATTTTCTGGATTGCGGCCTGAGGCAGAGATGGGTAGCTCTGATAATCTCCGCTGGCCTGTTCTGACCCTTTAGTCACTGTTGCATAACTCTAAATAATGTTGATAGCACATCTGCCAGACATTTATGAATCTGAAAATAATATTTGATCCTTTCATCAACATGACTCAACTACTTTTCTATTTTTGTAATGCTATGTAATAGACTCATCTAACCATCTTTCTAACCATCTTTCACATATCGTTTTTCAGTTATCTTGTTAAAAATAGGTGGAACGGACATTTATGTAGGATATTAGATATTCCTCACCACCATTTCAGGCTGATTTTTCTACAATTTGGGTGATATATTTGGATAACATGGTCAATAAATCCACCAACTAAGTAGTCATTTAACAATTCAAAATACAAAAAAATTGAATTTCAGTCAAACAATAGGCCTACACATTTTAAATCTCCAAATTCGAGGTAAGATTATTTCAGCGTTGCATTTCATGCAGATAGTAGGTGGTTGAAGCAACAGTTTGTGCAGACCGTTAGCTATAGATTATTGTTCTTTATAACCAAAAATACAAAGTGTGAAATGACAATGGGTCTAAAAATGTACCGTCCGTGTGTGTAATTTCTCAGACTTTCCAGACGTGCATAAGTAGGTAGCAGTTAGCATGAGAATGAAGAACAGCCTTCGCTCACTGTCGTTGTATTTGCTTTTTCTCCTCCCACACTCCTCCTCCTCTTTCACTTTCAGAGGAACACTTGTTGCTCGATCAAACACTTGTGCGCTACAATCACAGAGGAACACACCGGGGGTAATCATAAACATACTGGCCTGGCTGAGCGACACACACACACACACACACACACACACACACACACACACACACACACACACACACACACACACACACACACACACACACACACACACACACACACACACACACACACACACACACACACACACACACACACACACACTCTTTCCAGACATAGCAAACTGATAGTGACTGTCTCAAAACAAGTCGGGATGCGAATGGTCAAAATGGCCAATCTGGCTGCCACTAATAAATGAGTAATACTGTTGACTTTATCTCAAGCGACTCAGCGGTCAACAGTAGATCACCGTTTGTACTGGGAGTCCAGATGGACGGTAAAAAACAAGTGTCATCTACTTTAATATCGATTTATTGTGTCATTTTTTCATTAAAAAGAAAAAAGGCAGAAGATTCTGTTTTATAGACACTATCTGCTTTACTACATTTCATATTTATTTGTTTAAGAAGGGACAATGCACATTAATTACCATGAGCACTTAACTCCATCAGGTTAATGTGTAACAGAAGCTACATCTCAAGACAAGACCCAACTTGAAAATACGTCAACTTGGGTTTTGAGAAGCTGGTAATTAGTCAAGAAAATATTTGGCGTATTAACGTATAATGAAAATAAGAACAACATTCCAGCTTTTAGAGTGTTATGACAATGCGAGTTTGTGATTTTTAGCTGCATTTGCATGTCTGACCAGATGCATCTGCAATGATCTCTTTTACTTTGGCATGGGTCATAGAGGTCATGATTCTCCTTCAGTGAAATGGATCCCACGTAAATATCTGGAGGACTGACAGTCAGGCTGTGTGTGAATAAAAGCAAGAAGACATTCTCCACCTGAAGTGCCACATTATACACCGTTATTAGCAACAGCCTTGATAAAAGCGACTTCGTAGCATAGTGTGTGTGTGTGTGTGTGTGTGTGTGTGTGTGTGTGTGTGTGTGTGTGTGTGTGTGTGTGTGTGACAATAGCCGCATTCACACCGCAGGACTTTCCCTGGTGCTTTGGTTTTTTATACATTTAGACGCTATCGCAACACACAAGTACCTTTCAAATCCCACCAAAGCACCAGGGAAAGTCCTGCGGTGTGAATGCGGCTATTGTCACACNTTTATCTATTTGCCAAAACAGTAATACTATAACAATAATAAATACTAAAGAAACCTAAAATGGCATTTAACTGTCGAGGTATTTTGCTGGTGAGAGATTTTTACAATCCCGCCCTCTAGTCTACAGTGGCTTTATCCTGTAGGAGCTAGGAAGCCCACTATTTGATTTGTTTTAGATAGGCACAACATGTTTCATATGCAGACCTTATTTTCCAGCTTACCATGTTAAAATATAAGTATTTCAGTGGTACCGCTGAGAAAGAGTAATTTTTTTGTTAATGGAAAATTAGATAAAGGTCATGGAAAAGTAATTGGTGAAAAAGTGTATGAACCCTCCCTGACTTCAACACCAAACTCTCTCAACTAATAGACATTTGAATGATTTTACTTAACACGTTAATAGTCTAGCATGTGAACTGAATGTGTTTGGCTGCAGAAGGAGAGCTTGTTCTGTAAGAGACGATCCCTATGGATACGTGTGCCTTTTTCTTTCTGCTGCTCCTCCCCTTCAGTTTCCTGGAAAAGACCTCTTGTCTGTTCACTCGAAGAAGTGCTAGAGAGAGGCAGAGATATAACATCTTACGTCATGTCCTTCTTATTCTCTGTCCCACTTGTTCCCTCATCTCCTCCTCTTCCTCCTTCAGCCCTTCTGTACTTTCCCTCTTGTCCCCATCCGTGATGTGTCTTCTCTCCTCTCACTGTTGAACAATAACCCTGTGTGTGTGTGTGTGTGTGTGTGTGTGTGTGTGTGTGTGTGTGTGTGTGTGTGTGTGTGTGTGTGTGTGTGTGTGTGTGTGTGTGTGTGTGTGTGTGTGTGTCTCTTGCTCTTTCTCTGTGACTCTCTTCTGCAGCTATATGACATTGAGTAAGAGCCTATAGAAAATGTAGACTGTGGGCGACCTCCGAGAATAGTAGAGCAGCCTGTGAGGCGTACACGTTTCTCTGTGTGATGTGTGTTTAACCCTCCTGGCTCTCAGGTTAGGCAGGGGGCACGAGCACTCTTGGCTCCAACAAGAACAATTGCTCCGAGGGAAATTAGTCTCTACCTGGATTATTTACAAACCACAGTTCTTCCAAAGGCTGCTTAAAACTTACTTTGCACGCTTCAATAAAACCATCACCACAAGCGTGTGTAATTCATCAAAACAACTTGCCTACTTATTTATCTTCAATCTAACTCAAGATCTGCAGAATTGAAAGTAAAACAGTTGGACATTTTAATGTAAACTTTCCAAAACATTGGCTCCTGATTCCAGCATTTCTTCCACTTGCAGGAAGTGAATTTCTAACATTTTGAGTAGAACATCCACTTTAAGTCGACTGCTCTAATGTATATTGTAAAAACCAAAAACTGGTGCTTGTAATAATAGTTGTTTTAATGGTCGATTCATCGTATTTGAAAAAAAAAACAGATTGCTTTCAGTCCGTCAGAAGTCCAATTTTGTGGGTCTTCTTATAGTTTCTATGATAGATGGTTGTTTACTTTAGGGTATGTCTAAAATAAGGACAATATACCTCAAATAAGAGTCAAATAAGTTAAAAAGGTCATCTTACGTCATGGGGCATTCAAAGACCAGACTGTAAACTGTTAAGTGTTTGGTTACTTATACAACAAGGGCTGTATTTTTAAAGTTGCAGCTTATAGTAATCCCAAAGTATAAAAATCATTTCCAATCATTCAAGCTTATATTTTAAGATTAATTTAGAATTTTTAATAAATAGATTTTAAGTAAAAAAAAACTTCTGAATGTTTTACTTATCCCATCAATATGTTTCCAAACTTTTCGCTCTCTCCGTCCCTCTCCTGTCTTTCTGTCTGCGTCTCACTCTCCAGTCTTCCTCAAGTATTGGCCTAATGAATTTTTAATGGACTTGGTGGGAAGAGTCCAGACACTTTGGGATTCAGGCGTACAGGCTCTGATTACCCTCCTCCTCCTGCTGCGGAGCCCACCCTCCGGTTTTCTCTCCCTCCTTTCGCCCTTACTTTCTCTGTCTCACCCTCCAAGTCTTTTATTATCCCTCCATCCCTCCCCTCCACCTCCTTGTCTTGTGTTTCTGTCGTCTCTGTTCCCCGAGCCCGGCGCTTCAGGCAGATTCACTTATCCAAGCAGCTGTGACAAAGACAAGGCTGTGTATACTTGTATAAATGTGCTATGGGCAAATACTCCCTGTCTCTCAAGTTTGAGTGTTTTTACAGACTCTCCTCACCCACACACTTGCACTGGTCGTTTCCCACATCCTCGCTAAAGCTACGTTGGGTTAAAGTAGTGAGGTAGTAGCCAACTGCCTCTAATGGCTGTTCAGAGGCCCTTGCGCTGTATGAAAACCCTGAGTCTGCAACTCCACTGTTAGTTTGGCACAAGCCTGTCAGTTGGCTTGCTGCTGAGTAGGACTCTCTCCTCTTCACCTCTTTTCTCACTCCACTACTCTGTGTGACTGCCCGTCTGTCCCTGCCTCCTTCCCATCATCGCGCGCCCTTTCCTGGCACCGCAGTCCAACTCAGTCATGCCGGTGAGGCAATGTAGCTGCAGAGATTATTTTCATCAATTCACTGTTTTTATCAATCAAATAGTGACACATTGTGTCACTGAAATGCAAGACAAATCAATATATATATCATCAAATTCAAACACGAAGCAAATTCGTATAAATGTACCCCAACAGTGTTTGTTTACATGAAAGCAAACAGTGTTTCTGTCCAAAGTGCATCGTGTGTTTACATTTCCCTCCCTCATAAATCATCTGCAAATATTGCATTGTTTACAATTTGCTTTCCTGCAGTCGCCTTCCTTCTTGCCTCTTATGACACGTTGCCAACTGTTGTTGTTGAATGTCAGAATATGGCAACCATCCATCCAATCCGTAGCACTACTAGTTGTCTCAATGTACTTGTTAATTTAAACATTTATGTTAAAGAGAAGCAGCAAATCACCCCATTTTGGGAGCTGTGCTAAAGAAAGTTGGACATGTTTGCTTGTTAATAGTTTCTTATCGGGTTGTTCCAGCTCTAAAAAGTTAAGAGAACACAAGGCAGATGAGACAGAACTTAAGGATGGTAGAAACTGTAATCACAGTTCAATGAACTCTAAGTTAGAGCACCTGAACTCATGTAGAACTGCACCAAAATGCAGCAGGCACACAGCGACAAATCTTCATCGTTACCCATTGAAGATGACCAACACGCTGCCCTTCACCCAGCCTAAACACAGCACCCGGCCTCTGCAGTCTTTTGTCATTTTCTCTGTCTTTCTCTCTCACTCTTTTCTCACTCTTTCATCTACTCTGTATGTGTGTGTGAGAGTGGAGGTCATTGTTGGATTGTTGCGCGGCGCACATAGCTGGAATAGCATCAGTGTTAGAAGTCTGCCACCGAGATCACACAGAGGAAAAGAGGCATCCGCACTCGTAGAGGGGAGGAGGGGGGGGGAAAGCAATCTGATCTGGATGACAACAGACTACCAGACGAGCTATGATCTCATCGCTCCCTCATAACCGCCCCCCTCCACCTCCTCCTCCTTCCTTCCTTCCCTCCATCCATCCCCTCTCTCCTCTCCCCCTCTTGCCATTGTCTCTCTTTCTCTCTCTTCCCACTTTTGTTTCCCCGATCTCCCTCCCCCGTCTCCTTTTCCTCCACATTTCTTTTCTCCACTATTCCCGGTCCTCACCCGTTCTCGTCTTGCCTTCTTCTCTTTCACCCCGACCCCCTCTCTTTCCCCCAACTCCCTCCCCTTCATCCTCCTCCTTCTCTTCGTCCCATTTGCATCATTTTCTACCACCTGCCCCTCACTTGTCCACACACACACACACACACACACACACACACACACACACACACACACACACACACACACACACACACACACACACACACACACACACACACCTCTTGACGCACTTGCACTCTCTAGTGTCCCAGGCCAGAGATTAGGCGCACCCCTATCGTCAACCCTCCACACCAGTCTCTACATTATTGATGCCAAGTCTGCCTGTGTGTGTGTGTGTTTGAGAGTGTGTAAGAGAGTGAGGCTTGTGTATGGATGCTGTAATGGCTATCTGGTGTCTCCCTTAAGGGGGAGGGGGGGTTTGAGGGAGGAAAGTATCCAAAGCGAGAGAGTCGAGGTCAGAAAGGTTAAGTGTGGTGGAGGGGCTTTGGTTGGGCTCTTCCCTGCTGCTCCTCTTTCTCTCTTCTCTGTCCTAACTTCACACACACCATTCGCTCACTCCCGGCTAAAATTCTTCTATTTAGTGTACAAGGATGATAAAACAGATCTGTGTGTGTGTGTGTGTGTGTGTGATAGCTGATCCTGTTTGAGTCGGGACAGCTCAGCCTGGGTTGGACTCTGGGAGGACAGAAAGACAAAGGCACCTGTTCTTGCTCTCAGCATTCCTTTAAACCTAATCCCTACCATCTCACACACACACACACACACACACACACACACACACACACCAGGGTTCCCGCGGGGTCTTAAATAGTCTTGCATTTGATCATCAGAATTTAAGGCCTTAAAAAGTCTTAAAT
>NW_011367009.1:0-6209 GCF_000735185.1 Notothenia coriiceps
CGCCCAGGTGGCATCCTAACTAGGTGCCCGAACCACCTCAACTGGCTCCTTTCGACGCGAAGGAGGAACTTCTCACCTTATCCCTAAGGGAGACACCAGCCACCCTGCGGAGAAAACCCATCTCGGCCGCTTGTACCCGCGATCTCGTTCTTTCGGTCATGACCCATCCTTCATGACCATAGGTGAGGGTAGGAACGAAAATGGCGCGGTAGACAGAGAGCTTTGCCTTCTGGCTCAGCTCCCTTTTCGTCACAACGGTGCGGTAAAGAGACTGCAGTACCGCTCCCGCTGCTCCGATTCTCCGACCCATCTCACGCTCCATTGTTCCCTCACTCGAGAACAAGACCCCGAGATACTTGAACTCCTTCACTTGGGGTAAGGACTCATTCCCTACTTGGAGTGGACAGTCCATCGGTTTCCTGCTGAGAACCATGGCCTCAGATTTGGAGGTGCTGATCCTCATCCCAGCCGCTGATATAGGTGATACAGAAAAATTGGGGGAAACACTAACATTTCTCATTTGTAATTATAACATAAATCATGAGTTTATAAGAATAACCCTCAACCATCATCAACATTTTAAGTGAATAATAACCTTTCACATGTGTGAAAACATAGACCCACAGTGAGGCGCCTTTTTATTATGACGGGCCACGATTGTGAAACACCCTCCCTGAAGACCTGAGGGCGACATAATGAAAATTCTTATTAAAATGGTATTATTATATTATAACTGGGTTGTATGTTGTGTTACTCTAATGTACTTCTGAAGGGGGAGATTTTAATGAAACATTTGTTGTTAATTGTCTGTGTTTGGTTTCTAAAGCACTTTTACATTTAGACTTAAAAAAAAATGAATCCCTCAATGAAGACTGTTTTTTTTCGTCTGGCAAGTACGTTTTTTTCCAGCAGTCTGGTAATGTGCACAGAGAATAATGCCTAGGAATAATGTTTTGTCGCCTTCTGTTGCTATGGTTTGCTGACTTATTGTATCATGGTGATTTTAAGGACTCCCAAAATGTGTTTTTCTCCCTCAGTGTGTTTTTCAGCACATTATACTAGAAGGTGGACAACTTACATCAGCTCACATCAACATGCACTGTACCTGCAGTGACAGCATGGTGCTGAAGGGTGCTGTGCAACTCTGCACTAGAAATATGGGAGGAACATTTTTTAACACAAAAAACATTTGATCAGTCAAGATCGTTTCTTGTTCATGTTTTCCGATTTTAGAATAAGGATACATTAACATATATGTGCAGTACTGATGTTAAAGAGGACATTATTCACATTTTTAGGTTCATATTTGTACTTTTAAAAAAGTGCTTTATTTGGGCCACTGCGCAGTTGGTAGAGCTGGTGGCCTGATTGGGTTCGAATCCGGCCTGGGACCATTTTGCCACACATCATTCCCTCTGTCTCACTGGTAAAAGCACCGGATGTTCGAAAAAAATGAAAAAAAGCTCTTTATTTGTCTCGTACTGCCTGTGCTGCAGCACCTCTTTTTACTCTCTGTCTGAAACCAGAGCCCAGTCTGCTCTGATTGGTTAGCAGGACAGCTATTTTGTGATCAAAACAGTCAACCGGTTAGAGATGTCCGTCACATACCGTACAATGTGTGGGAGCGCTAGCCAATAGAAGCGCAATTGTTATGTAGTGATGTCACTATGTTACGGAAGTAAACAAAGGAGTCTAATGGAGGCGTTTCAGGGAGGGGGGGAGTGTGTTGGAGAGAAACTCCCTGGAGGGAACAGGGATTTTAGCCTTTGTAGACCATTAAATGTACAAAATCCTTTAATGCACAACAGGAAAGGGAAACCTCCACAAAGCATGACAAGGCCCCTTTAAATTCAGTGCTACAGATAAACATCTTATATACACATCAGATAAAATATAGAGGAGGGGTGTGTCAGCCTGGCCAAATTATTACTATTACACAGAGTTATGTAAAATGATTAAGGTTATTTTATTTTTTATTTCATTTCATTTCTTTATTATATATAATCTAAATTCCTAAATAATCTGATGGTGCAGCATCATTTAGTGTTGTTAAATTACTTTGAACAAGGAAAGCAGAGCCTGGATTAACAATCATATTAGTTCATTACTTCTTGCTGGCGCCGCTGGCAGTGGAAATGTTCACATTAACAGATGAAGCACAGACCACATGGTTTGGGTTCAGTGTCTCTGTAGTTTCCAGGTGGCCATGGTCTGTGTGTTGACACCAAAGTGAAGGTCGTACCGGTGTGATGCTTTCACAGCTTCAGTACCTACGCACTTTGGTTCATGTTGGGTGAGAAATGAGGCAGAGTACACTCGGTCATGTTATCACAGATGTCAGACCTAATTTACATATTTTCTGTGTGTGAGCTTTAACATTGATGGAGTCATGGAGCCAAATCTCTGTGCCAAAGGCGGCATCACAGTGACAGAGGTTTGAGATTAAACCAGGTGTTAAACACCACAGCTGCATGCTGTATGTTGGTAACAGAGCTAGCCAGATACATTTGGCAAAGGTACTGAAGGGTATACAGATGTATTGTATCAATGCTGTTGGGAATTCAGCAACCCCTCTATCACTTCCTGCACCTGATATCACATTTGGCACATATGTGTAAAAACTCAGCTGTTAAAAGACAACATAATGTGAGAGTAATCCTTCTCACTGGACCTCCACATCTCTGGTGCGATGGCGGTAGATCCAACAGTGAGAACATTTAATATTTATATTTATATATATATATATATATACTGTATATATATATATATATATTATAATTGAACAATTTATCGTCAAATTGCCTGTGCACTTTTTATTGTCCTCACTGTTGCATCAGCCATGGCATGACCAATCAAATTTGTTTATGTCAATTCTTAGTCAGACACCCCTAAAATGCAATATCATTCATGATTTGGCCATCAGTGGAATGTATGTCAAATCAAATCAAATCAAGTTTTATTTATATAGCACATTTATAAACGATTTTTGGTCGAGCCAAAGTGCTGTACATATAATAAAAATAGCCTACAGTAGAGACACTTTACAGCAAATACAACAGCACAGATTGTTCAGAATATCAGTATGAGAAAAACGACACCCTCTATCCTTAGACCCTATGGCCAATATTCACTCTTTTAAATGCAGCTCTGTTGTTGGAAAAACATTTAATGAACTATATTGATGATAGCTGCTTTAATGAGAATAGACCCAACGTAACATTAAGATGATTTATGATTTGGAATACTTTAGCAATGTAATACCTTTTTTCCTTGTATGGTGGAGCCTCAAACAGGTTAAGGCGGTTGAAACTTATTTCTGAGAAAAGATAAGTGTTCAAGGGTGAGAGCAAAGGGGGGGGGGGGGCTTCCTTCACTCTTTTCAGACAGGCCATTCCACCTACTGTAATCATTTAAACTGAAAACAACATCCTCTTGTAGGCTGCTGAAGACATGTTGAAAGAAGTTTGGGTGCAGAAGTTCAAACAGAAATGCAACTAGTCAGTCCACATTGTCAGTGTCACACTGGTTTACAATGGAGCAGAGACGATTAGCTTTGTGAGAGAGTTGTTAAATTGATGACTCTCTGAAGTTCTACACAAGCACCCAAATCTCTGATGCTTTCTGCTGTGTTATTGCAAAATGTGTCTGCTCTTCAGAGACCCAGACTGCAGGAATAGGAAATTACTTAAATTAGTTTAACTTTTCACAGAGATCTCCAACATGAATAAACTAAGCTGTCTGGCTCATGCCTATTAATATTTGAAATAGTCTGCTTTGAAAATGCTTATTTCGCTAAGTTTCTAATGGCAGTCTCATAATTATCACAGTGAAGAGAATGATGTATTCAAACAATTCATTTTATATGTTAAGTTAGTTTGAGAGGGATGTTTTTCAATTGATGTTTGCCATTGTGTGTGTTTTATATGTTGCTTAAAAAAGCCTATTACGCTTTGTTTACGTTTTTTGTTTTGTATTAGCGCATACCTCCAACTTACCATCATCACATTTTAATCAGTATCTTGGCACAGCATAGGGATAAACACAGATAGTGTCATTTGTAGGAAAAAGCTTCATATTTAGTCCCAGCAGTATGCCGGTCGTGTTTTTTTATTATATATCAGGTTGATAAAGTCTGGTCTATAACTTACCTGCATAAACCAAACATACAATAGTCTAAAAATGCCCTGTACACACACATGCAGTATTTGCATAAAATAAATAATGTCTGTCTGGGAACAAATTGTGACTTCCACAGATTTGAAAATTAGTTTAACTCATGCATTTGTTGATAAATTGCTGTCACAGGGGGGCGCCGTCATCTTACTTTTGTTTAATAAATCAAAGCTTTGAATGACATTAAGGATAAGAATATACATATCAAGAGAATCCAAATACATAATTTGCTTTAATCATTTATAAGTAAAAATACCAAATGAGTATGAGGAGGCAGACTTCATTACAAGACTAACCGAAATATGAAGCTAAAGCATAAGTTCAGTCAGGAAGACTAAACATTGATTCGCTCCTCAACTGCATATAATCAGCTCCTTATGGGCATCCACTCTCAACCAATTAAATTTTACCACAATCTCCTGTCCAGCAAATCATCATGCTCCAGTCAAACTTTTTAATTGTTCTCCTTGTCAGGTTTTGGTGGTCAAGCAGCTTGAACCAAAAGTGAGCTTTAATCCTCAAAAAGCCGATAAAACAGAAAATAAGGAAAACCTGAACATGGGAATAGGAACAAAACCAGGAACAGGGGCTGCGTCTCACTTCGGTTATTTTTTCATTTCCTCGCTCCTCTGGGTGTTTCTCAATGTTGAGTAAAGCTGCTGCAGAGCCACTATTTCAAGTATACTACGTCATCGAGTGACGCAGAAGGACTGTTTAAATACCCAGCATACATGTGCTACCAGCAAGCCTCCTCGACATTGAGAAACGGCCCCGGGTTGCGGTCGAATAGTCTATTTAGCTTAGGAACCTTCCTAACGGATGGGAAAACGATGACGACCCAACAAAGAGCACAAGGAAAGACTAAGGTCAAACGAACCTTAGTCGTTTTCAAAAAAGTCTTCCGTCCACACGAAAACACTCGAAAACGCTGGAGACGCTATAGTACATATGCCGGGCCTGTAAGTGGCCACAAAATACACCAATAGCAGCGAATAAAACCGATGACGATTATTATTATTATTATATTATTATTGTTGCTGATGGTTGTGGTAGAGGAGCTGTAGATTTTGCACTAACATCTGTATCATGGTCAGTAGCGTCTGGAGCACGAACGCAACCCTTAGCAGACTCGTGCGGACTCAGAGCCGTAACCGTATAACAGCAGATCCAGAGATCCAGCAGACTCGTCATGCACGAATCAACAGCAGACTCAGATTCGCCGAATCACAAAATAACCTTTTTTTTTTGTGATCAAAATTTTTTATTAAAGCAAAAGGCACTGTGTAGCGGAGGTTAATATAACGTCAGTTTAATACGCTCGTGAAATGCAACGGTTTCACCGGTAGGATTTCTACTGTCTTGGTGATGCTGACTCATATGACTCAAAGGACTCGTATGATCCGGATCTCTTCAATGACTGACTCAGAAGACTCCGAGTCCGTAAAAGGATCCGGATTTGCCACCTCTAATCAGCGTACACACGGAGCCGCAAGCATTTCGTCCTCAGACCTACCCACTTTGGGAGCCGTTATCAAAGTGTATCGGATTCGGGTTCCGAATCCGCGTTTCCGTTTCGGCCTCGTATGATCCGTCACGGGCAGAGCGTTCACTTCTCTAGAAGTTGTATGTGCGTCCCGTGATGCTCAACAAATTCGTATGGTGTAGTCACTAAGGCATCGCTTTCATCGACTTCAAGCCTAGTTCTGTACGCCGCACGCCGGCTTATGGTCTGTTGGCGCGACGGCCGAGGAGGGAGCTAGTGGCGCGCGGCTCGTTTTTGTCTCTGTGTTTTGGGCGCCTGGCCGAGGTGTAAGAACAAACCTTGTCAGGGAGTTATACGCCTGGGAGGCGCACCTTGAGGCGATTGCCTCCCCATCCCACATCCCCATCCCACATCCCCCGCCCACGCCTTTACCCGGCTAACACAAGAGGACGACGGGCACAAAGGTGCGGTTGGCAGGGTCCACACAGGCAAGCAGAACACTAATGGGAAACACGATAAATCCGGGGCAGTGTGTCTCTTCGCTATAGTCAGA
>NW_011367009.1:6239-17265 GCF_000735185.1 Notothenia coriiceps
TGATAGATGTTAAGGACTAACGTTTATAATAAATACATTTGTATTGATTTTAAGATCTTTTCATACAATCATACGTATTGGGATCATTTGTGTTAATGTGGACCGGAGGGAGAGGGTGACGAGCATAAGTTTCACTTTTTTATTTCAATTCCAACTTTGGTCATGAAGAATATGTTTCTCTGTTGTTCATAAAGCATAAAGCAACAGCATCAGAGCACGGTGCAGAGTCTCTAGATGAGTCCGTCGTTCTTATTAAACATCCATGTTGTAGTCCTCTGTATAGAAAACTGTAGTTTCCATAGTTTCCCCACAGCAGCAGACGCACAAAATGACGTCCGCTGGCGCACCATAAACACGTCAGATAGTGAAAGTGCAGTCGGATTCTCTAAAGTACCGCAGTCTCTTCTCCTAAATCCTTTTGAATTCTCATATCCACTATCCCTTAACCCTGTGACGTTTCACTCAGAGGTCAAGGATAGGGTTAGAATTTAGGAGCTGATTTTTGGATTATCGGAACGCAACCCGAGCTGTCCGACTTCAGGCGAGCTTTTTGAGACCTCCCCTGGCTGCGATCGGCTATTCTCGTCTACTTTCGAGGCGAGCCGCAGCTCGTCTCAAACAAGCCTACTATTTCAAGTATACTGAGGCCCATTCCCAAACCGCCCCCTACACCCTACCCCTCCGTTTGCGCGTTCACGCGGAGGGTCCGCCATATTGAGGGCTGTTCCAAACCAACGAATGAGGAGCGGTGTGGAGGGGGAGTGGGCTATCAAGCCCTCAAACAGCGAGTCTGCAGCGGTGCTGACTTGAGACCGGTCTCTACCTGACCGGAGTCACGCTGTGTGTTTCCGTCAGGAAACACGCTGTTTACAGGTAGTTCCAGCAAGCATCCACTGATAAACTGCAACCTCATGATAACCTCATATGTTTTTAACTTAGGATCATACCTAAGTGTGTATTTTATTATAAAGTTGTGTATATTTACAGACTGTTGCAAAAACTAAGAAACTTATAAACATCAGGTTTAAAACTAAAAGAGCTTTACAAAAAAGTAGCACAATTAAAGATGTTTGGAGTTTTATTTGAGCTATTAATTTACATTTTTTGTCAAAGAGATGCTGATTTGAAACCGTTGTTACATACAGTTACGGCATTTCCTGTTTCTGCCGGAGAGAGGGGAGTCCGTCCCAAAGCTTGCTGCTGTATTTACTCCCTCTCCACCTGACAGGAGGGAGCCTCGTTGAGCTGCGAGTGTGGCTACAGACGGAGTTCACTCCGTCACGGTGGGGTAGGTACGAGGGAGTGGTTTGGATTGGGCTACGTCATCGAGTGGCGCCACTCGATGACGTAGTATACTTGATATCACCCTTATCATTGTGGAAGCGGAACTGTTGGGGTTACTAACAGTTTCCGGCCGGAGCATAACATTGTGAACACAACATGGCGACCTACTTGCTGCGGTTAGGGCGACTGGGTTCCCTGAAGGTAATAATGGTTGAATGTTCTCCCAGCTGTCTGCATGTAGTCTGTTTGAATAGCACTCTGAGCAGGGTTCAGTCACAGTTACTCCGTCGCAGTGGACCCAAATACACGACTCGTCTCAGGTCTCCCTAGCACTGACCCCACGGCTTCTTGTAGCTGCAGCGGGAAAAGGGCAAAGCATTTTCTCTAACCTTAACCACACACCCGAGCTACCAGAGTCGCGTTTACCATAACTATATTATGACCGCTTCAAAATAAAACCTGTTAATAAAGCGAAAACTCGAAACTACCGGATGGAAGAGGCCATCACGGAGCTTTAACACACGCCCTTTTTCCCATCGAGAATGGAGTTGGCTACTTTTCTGTGTACACACAGTGATATGGCTACATAACTTAAAACCGCATGACATAAATAATTGCATGTCAAAACACCAAATGCTACGTTACGAATGTATATATTTTCCTGTTTATGACATTTCATGGTATTTTACATTCTGTTAAGTGTTTAATATCATGAGCGCCATCTAGGCTAGCAGCGGCTGCTAATCCTATATGTGACCTGTACGATGTGCTATACTTTTATCATGTTTAAAAGAATCTGTTGTTGGCTAAAATTACAAATACAAAACATACCCACAATACAATGATGTTACCTTTACCTTAGCTTTTTTTGGAAGAAAAACATTTGATAAAGGGTTACAGTCCGTGTTCTGTCTTTGCTGCTATTTCGATGTTAAATGCAACTGTCTGTGTGTTTGCTTTTCCGCAGTGTCTCCACCAGGAGAGCTGGTGCATCCTGAGGAGCCGCCCAGCTGCTCTGTTCTGCTCCCGGGCTGAAGGGCCCCCTCAGTCAGCAGAGAGGCCCCCACAGTCAGCTGAGAGGGGAGAGGCTGCAGGCAAGAGTAAGGCCCTATACATCTGATCATTTTAGAAATGTTGAAATTCAAGGTTTAAAGTTTTCCTGGCTCACTGCTATTTTGTACTAATTATCTTTTTCCTTTTTTTCTTTTATATTACGTACACATCTATAATTTATGATAAAGTTATTCTGATTTTAAACCTTAACGTGTAACTTGTTTTTTTTGACAGTGCAGGAAATGTACCTGTATCCATTCAATTCTGAGTAATTCACTGTTAAAATGTAATTCTTAGTAGCTTTTGATGCTGATTGTGTCTAATTTTGCGTATAAGTAGTGTACAGTACAAACCATCTTAAGTTATTGTATTTTGATATGTTAATATTGTGTTGTAATTCTTTCTTTTATTTGGACATTTCTAGGAAAGCATAAATGGGTATAGGATCAAGTGAACTTAGATTCACTGTGGAAGTCATAACAATTTACTGCAAATGTTTTCTTATTCAACCACTCCTATCCTATTTACAATTTCCTCAGCAGCAGAGGTTCAAGATGAGAGAGCAACCTTGCTAGCCTACAAGACAGCTGTGACCTTTCCAGTTAGACTTTCAGAGCCTGGAGTTTTCCTAACACAGGGTGTAGGTGCAACTGAATCTGTGGCGAGCCCCATTGCAGCTGCAGAAACAGCTGTAGCTGCTGCTCAGGTTATCATCAACACAGCAGCCTCCACTACAGACGATGCAGACGCAGTTGCCACAGCCTTCTCTGAGCCGCTTGATCCTGCAGCTGATGGATCATCATCCTCCTCATCATCCAGCGACTCGGACTCGGACTCTGACTCTGAGGACAAGAATTTAGAAAAGGCTGAAACCAAGACCTCCCTACCAGAAGTGTCGTATTCCAGTGTGCAACAAAGAGCAGAAGTCCAGGAGGTTGCATCAGATGTAAAGGGTGGCACAAATGAAGTGAAGAAGGAAGTTCCCCCAGAACCTGAAGCTACTCCTGCCTGTTCAGCAGCGGCAGCAGAAGCTGCTCAAGCTCCAGCCACCATCGAGGCACCCAGTGTTAGCTCTGAGGAGTTGGTAGACCCAGCTCCTGAGATCTGCACTGCCACCGGGGACACTATGACCAGCCCAGAAGTTTCAGCTAAAGTGGAACCCGCTCCAGAATTAATAAAAAATGACCAGGTACAAACTTCAGCCGAAGTTGTGATTGAAGCTTCAACTTCAGAAAAAGCCCAAACAGATGTTCGTGTATATGCCACAGAGCCCCCACCTGCTGAATATCCTGCAGAAGCTGCCGAAGCTCTTGTAAAAGCTACTGAAGCTGATCCTGTAGAAGCTGCTGCAGAGTCTGTAGAAACTGAAGTTGCCCCCACCGAAGTGGCTGCTGAGGCTGTAGCTGAAGTTTCTGCCCTTGTGAAGAGCACCAAGGACCTGGTGGACCCGGCCCCTGCCATAGCTCAAGCTGCCCCCGCTGAGGCTGGAGTAGAATCTTCTGCCCCTGAGGAGCTGGTGGACCCAGCTCCAGTTTTAGCTCAAGCCTCCCCTGCAGAAGCTGCAGTTGAAGACACTGAGCCTGTGCAGGGCACAGAGGAGCTGGTGGACCCGGCTGCAGTTGTAGCTGAAGCTGCCCCTGCAGGAGATGCTGCAGGGCCTGTAGAAGCTGAAGCTGCCCCCACTGAAGTGGCTGCTGAGGCTGCAGCTGGAGGTTCTGTCCCTGAGGAGAGCCCAGAAGATCTGGTGGACACAGCTCCAGTCATAGCTGAAGCTGCAGGAGAGGAGCTGCAGGCCGAGGGCCCAGTTGAAGCATCTGAGGGTACACACTACAACTCCCCAAATCTTTACTTCTCTTTCCTCTCTGTGGATCTGTGAGCCATACAGATGACATTACTTATCTCTATCTTTCACAAAACATTCAGCGTACTGTTATGTACTGCTATCAGGTGTTAACTCCCTCACATACAGTAGGTGCTGTTGCCTCCACAGATTCTTCTTTTGCTTGTTTCATCACTCTCCCAGCTAACCTCCCATGGCCGTGGCCTTCAGTTTGGCTGGTTAAGCATGGGGTGGATGCAGTGCATGTGTAGTATGCTTGCTGGGCTTTTGGTGCATTTAATTGTTACCTTTGCTTGCTTTTTTTCTAATTGAAATATAGACTTTTCTGTCTTCGACCAGCATGACTATGTTGACCACGTATAATCAAGTAGAAGTGGCTGTAGCAAACCTGTGACAATCCTTCACTTTGCTTCTACTTTCTCCCCGCCTTTTTCTGAGTCAGGAATCGACCACGTATCTTTAACCTTTTTAAGTCTTTCTCGCTTAGCCTCCCCGCAGTTGCAAAATCCATCTTCACACCCAGAGTATTTCTCTTCATATTTGACTCTCTTTGATATGTTGTTCAATTTGACGCATTCTTGTCATTTGCTCATATGAAACTTGGTTTAAAGTTCTCTGAGTTAATGGTAATGGTTACAGGTAATGATACCATTGTTTGGATTGATCGTGCCATGTAATGTTACTGCTAACAGTAATGTTAAAGTGCACATGGCCGTATTGTGTTACAGTGAAGACGTGTCCCTTACAGCAGCCGGACGAGTACAAGCTGGGATTTGATGGTGTCAGAGGAAGTGTTTCAGGAAGCAGGATTACACAGTAACAAAAACTATTAGATCAGTCATAAGAGTGCTGTATGTGGAACTGATAAGCATCCACCAACCAATGTTTTCCTAAACATTCCTGTAACTACAGCCCTTAAGTACACTTGTCTGCCAACACTTGTCTGACCAATGGTGAAACTCTCCTTCCTGGAACACCCACCTCACCTTGTCATTAATCTCACCATTTTGTAATGTCTTTCTTTTTTTTAGACTACATGAAATAGTTCTTTACCTGATTGCCTTTGCGATGTTCATGGTGTTGATTAATGAAAACATGTAAATGTGTCTTAACTGTGTTTCTCTGACCTGTGTAATATCTGTCTCACATGTTGTTTATAACTTTACAGTCACAGCCTGATTTTCCGAACAGATTTAGATGTGAAAGTAGTTTGAAGAACATTATGCACCTTTGTTTAATCCAAGACACCAAAACCTTTTCTCCCATACACTATGATTTGGACTTACTGTTGTTTCTCAATCCATTTTTATGCCAGTATCATTATTTCTCAACTTTGAGCTGGCTTGAGTCTGTTAGCACTTTACCTTCACATACTTTCCCCTCAGACATGATCCTTTCCACACCAGTGTGTCTCCACGCTGTTGGGGGTAATGCAGCCTACCACCATAGGAAATCCCCACAATAAACCACCTTTGTCTCATGTGTGAATATGTAAATGTTTCTTTAAAAAAAATCTTCTCAAATGTTTACAGAGCAAGTCACATTTTTTCCCACTCAGTAGTTTATCAGAAAAGCTAAATCAACTCCTAATAACAACTAGGATGAGGACAAAGGAGGATACCTAGTAGTATGAATATGAATAACTTTTCATTTTAATGAATGCATAAACAGCAGGAATATTTGCCAGCTCTCTATTTTCACACTCTGTTTTCTTACATGCCTTTTCTCCCCTCCTTTTGCAGAGGCTGCAGCACCTCCAGAGCCCAATGAGCCTTTTGACAACAGCACTTATAAAAACATCCAGCACCACAACTACACCCCCTTCACGTTTGCAGACCTGGATGTAGAGATGGCTAAATTCCGCCTCCCGCAGCCCTCCTCCATCAGACACTAGACGAGTTGGCTTCGCTGCAAACCTTTATATTGTTTAAAGATCATGGTGATGGTGAAGACCTTTTTATTGTGATTACCTGTCGGTTATGCATAATAATATCCTGTTAAAAATATCAATAAAGTACATACATTAAAAATATCTGTTTTGCCTGGTCTGATTCTGTTTTGTTTTTAATAAAGGAATAGGCCTATGAAGGGATAGACAAAGATCAAACGCTTTTATGCAGCTTTCCTGCCTAAGGGGGTCATTTGAATAGAGCTGAGTGTGCAAGTGGTTTATCTCTTTCTATTGTAATTATTACACATTTTCACTCCCTTAGCCTGCCTGCTTGCAAATACTGTCCCTATTATCCCAGCTATATCGATTATAACTTTTAGGAGTAAACAATCAGCTTTTGTTGTGAATATAATGAGAAATTATGCATTAAGAAATATATAGCTGGAAATACACATAAAATCTGTTCTGTAAACGGGGTCAGTGAATTGCGTTAGCAAGCAAAATACCCAGGAGGGCACAGAGGGAAAGGCAGCAGGACGTCATGTCTCCGCCCACCTTATACATATTCATGAGCCGAGCGCCCCTGCGTGCCCTTACGTGATGACGCAACGCGACAACTGCGGGTCCCGATTGCTGCAGCCGCTTGTCAGTGTGACGAAGATTGGCACTCAGGTAAGCTGTCACTCAAAATCCCTCTTTTTCCGTTCCCTATCAATCAAAAGATCTGGGCCGCACGCAAAAATGCCCCGGGGCGAGCAGTGCGGACCTAGTCAGGGCAGCGGAGGGTGTTTTTGGAAGGAAGGCAGAAGCGCTAGAGCTCCGGAAAGAATAATACAATCTGTATACAAGGGAGGGGGGGGGTAAAAAAATATGTCGGCGTTTTGGGGGCAGAGGAGGATTGTGGAAAAGCAAAGGGCGAGAGCTAGAAACGAGGCCCGACAGTCGTAACGTTAGCGCGGAGGGGAGGGGAAGGAAAGGGCAGCTGTCCCTGCTTGATTGATTGACTTGTGTGGGAAGGGTTTGACGATCAACGAGGCTAGCCTGATGTGCAGCCAATGCTTCTTAATATCATTGCAGTCGAATTAGTGTGTATTGCTTTCAAGAAATGCATTTTCATTTGAAATGTTAAATGAGCAATGCTAACGCTCTTTGAGACAACATCTTTCGTATCCATCCGCAGAGGGGTCTTTTTTTTGTACCTGCCTAGCTAGGTTAGCTTGTTTTCTTGGCAGTGATCCCCCTTGCTAAATATGGCGCGTCACATTTGGCCTCACCGTACAGTATACGAAACACGAATAAGTTAACAGTACCTGACTAACGTCAGCTGTGTCTCGGACATACGGTCCTCTTTTAGGTAACCTTTATTGTGCTCGTGAGCTAACGCCAATGTGGCGTTAACGGTACATGCTGGCCAACAAATACTGTGGAAAACAAGGCTTATTCCCGCCGAGCTGCTTAGTCTGCGAATAACACGAACGTTATAGTACATTGGGGTTAAGGTGTTAACCCAAAGGCTTTATTACACTTGTATCTCTCCTTGCCGCCACAAAGGGTGGGTAGCTAACACAGGGCTAACAGCTAAGCCCGTCGTGGTGTGTGTGTGTTTAACAGCAGTTGCAGGGTGGCCTTATAACTGCCAACTATTATTATAACAGTGCACCTAGGGTATATAGCTCAACCCTCGCTGTTTTCTGATATTGGTGTAAACAGAAATGCTTATTAATGTTGAAGCGATATATTGAAATAAATCAGTAACGTTATCCACTCATATTTAACCTCCCCTCCTTAGCGTATTTTCTGTGTGCCCCCATATTCTCTTGTTATGGCCCAACGCGTGTGCAAACATCAAAACCACATAGTTTATGGTATGACTTCTCTACATGTCCTTCAAATGCTTCACACTTTTGGGTCATATTCAGGAGTAAATATTTGATCATAGTGTCTGTTTTATGCTCACCCAAAGTTGTCTGTTATTGATTCAGCATACGTTGTTTTGTAGCATGGAAACAGTGCTTAATTTCCCCTTGATCACATAAGTGTATTTACAAAGCTAATGATAACTTAAACTCTGACTTTTTCACGGTGCATTTTTTTAAAGTTTTGCCTACACTCCAGGAATGTTTAACAGGTAGTCTAACTGAAACTATGTGTATTGTGTAGGTTGGCCACCTGTCCCTCTCTATAATGCCCAGGTGTTTGCAGCATCTGCAGTGAAGTGATGGCAGCCCAGTCGATTTCCATAGACAAGTACCCAAAGGGAGAGCAGCAGGTGGGTGACAGGGAGGCATTTGGGTTGGACCCTGAAGCCTTCACAACCTTCTACAAGTTCCTGAACTGCCCTTTTTTTTGCAAGTTTTAAAAAAAAGATAGTCAACCGCAACATTAAAAGACCGTTTCTGAAATAAAAACACCTAAATGTTTCTGACTTCAGCTGTCAGCATTGTCACTCTTTGCCCATGGATCCCCAGTTATTTGTAGTAGTGATAAGTTGAACTGGATTGTTAAACAAAGAGAAACACTTGCATGTAACACTAGAGCACAGGCGATGTTAATGCTATTACATCAGTTTTAATAATCTGCTGCCTGCTTGTCTGTCTGTCTGCAAAAAAAATCACTTTATGAGATATACTGATGATGAATAAAGCCCTATTTTTCTGACTAGTCTTTCTGTTTATGAGCTTATATAAATTGCTTACATTAAGTGCCAAATTTGGGGGTGTTGAGAGCTGAAAATGATCTATGACTAATGAGAAATGTTCCACCTCAAGCAAGTGATTATTTGTAGCTACTTTGTGCTCAATCTCATACATTGTTCATTCAGTCACATGGTATGGGATGAGAGTTATGGTCCTGGAAAAGATCCTGGGTTGCGAGTAGGCAGGCACGGGGTTGAAATGTGTGAAAATAAGAAACCTGGCTCCCACTCGATGAGTAAGCCTCTAGTGGAGGGTTTGGAGGCTACAGCCACATATTAATTTACATTAGGTGATTTGTAAATGTCTGTGTACACACAGGTTCTGGATAAGTGTAGGCTTGCATTGTAATTTGAAGGCAACACTCTGCAAGTAGTCTAGCTATAGTGTGCTCACAGAGCGATGACAAAAGACCTGAGGGCATGAATGAATGAAGACATGTTATTTTGTCGGAGATGTATGGCAGTCATTCTCAGGTCACAAGTATTACAGGGAAACAGGAATAAACTCAGTTCCGTAACTTGCATCAAAGAGTGCTGATGCAGGACTTATAACTCGTATCAACACCTCCTTCTGCATTATTAAAGACTTTTCATTGTTCTTTCAAAAGCATTTAGTGTTGTGAAAAATGCATAGCTTTTGTGGATTTCCGACCATGCCCTCATGACTTTCTAAAGGCTTCGTATTAAAACAAGGCTCAGTGTTAAGCTTTGCCTCCAGCTACTCTTGGTCTTCACATGATGTCTTTGTGTCTCTCATTCTCCGCCTCTCTTCTCACCTCTTCCCTCTGTTTCTGTTACTCTGGAGCTTTCTTTTCTCACTTCTTTGTTTCCTTTTTCCAACAGATGCAAGCTGTAGTAAAGGTAGACGGAGATTCCGAGCAGAAGTATCTTGAGGGGACGTTGGCAGAGGTGCCCAGCCCAGCCCCCACAGAGCCACAGACACCCATGGACGTGGACAAAGCCTCCATATATCGGTGTGTGTGTGTACAACACCCCGTATTCGTAAATCAGTGTACATTCCTTCACATTAGCCAGTAGGAAATATCACATGACAAGTCCTCTCCTTTGTTCATGTGACTCTAATGTACCATCTGGTATTTAATAATGTTAAGAGTGTGTTTTTGTGGTTTTCATTCATTTTAAAATGATGTGGTATCTGTCAGTATTTGTTTTCATGTACACTAAATGCCGTTTGTTTTTCCGCACCTCACAGGCACCCCCTGTTCCCTCTCTTGGCCCTGCTGTTTGAGAAGTGTGAACAGTCCACGCTCAGCTCTGATTGCATCACCTCGGCCAGCTTCGACGTGGACATTGAGAACTTTGTCCGCAATCAGGAGAAAGAGGGCAAGCCCTTCTTCAGCGAGGACCCTGAACTCGACAACTTGGTGAGAACCCTCTCTGTCAGATTTTTGGCTGCTGTTTTTCTTTTGTTTGTTTTATATCATCTTTGTGGGATTTTGGTGCCACATACCAAAATGTAACTCAAATGGTATACCTTCTTAAAGTGTTTACTGCTGGAGATGTTACAATCTCTATAAAAAAAAAAGAGCCAATTTTTGGCTCCCAGATTAGTCTTCACTAAGAAAACACTGAATGTGGTCGGGAGGGGCTTATAAGACAGTTTGAGTAAATGTTGTTGACAGACCAGGGTTGTGGTTGAATTGTCACTTTAGTTTAGGAACCTTCCTAACCTAGTGAAATGACCCGGAAGTCCCTCAGTGGCAGCCATGATAGGTGCCGTTCGAATTCTCTAGATGAGGGTTGTGGTCGGATAATCCAAAAATCAGCTCCTAACGTCTAACCCTATCTCCTATTCCTTGACCTCTGAGTGAAACGTCACGGGGTTAAGGGATAGTGGATAGGAGAATTCAAAAGGACCTAGGAGAAGAGACTGCGGTACTTAGAGAATCCGACTGCACTTTCACTATCCGACGTGTTTATGATGCGCAGAGGCGCGGGAAGGTATTTTGAGTGGGGGTGCTGAGGTGCTGGACTCAAGTGAACACTATTACGGGCACTATTGAGCACGCACAAAAGCGCGAGCACCAGGGGCGCTACAGTGAAATGTTCTACTGCAACACTCCCCACACGCAAACACACAGTACACCCGCGACTACTACAATGAAGGCTCGATAATCAGCTCACGGCATATAGGCAGGGGTAAAGTGCTATTTTTTATGAGTGGGGAGCATCCCCCCGGGAAGATTTTTTTTAAATATTTAAGTTAAAAGCATCAATCTGGTGCAGTTTGAGAGTTATTTTT
>NW_011367009.1:17305-17654 GCF_000735185.1 Notothenia coriiceps
GCAACTGTTACAATGAAGGCTCGATAATCAGCTCACGGCATATAGGCAGGGGTAAAGTGCTATTTTTTATGAGTGGGGAGCGGACCTCACCTCCTCTAGGGGGTCCTCACCTCCTCTAGGAGGGTCTGGGGAGATGCTCCCCCAGGAAGATTTTTTTTAAATATTGAAGTTAAAAATCATCAATCTGGTGCACTTTGAGAGCAACATTAAGAGATCTATGGATACATCTCTCAACACCCATATGAATCACAACTGTAATCAGATGTTCTTTTCTTTATGGATATTTTACAAATCACTCCTTTTAAACTGTATTCTTGTTTTACTGCCATATAGTATTTCATAACTGTTT
>NW_011367009.1:17680-32801 GCF_000735185.1 Notothenia coriiceps
AAGAAACTCAGCAAACTAGAAGAAGAAACGTAACCTTAAATACAAAATAAAACATTCACAAACTAAGGATTATCTAAATATATGTTTAACTCCATTACAGTTGCAGGACTCACCAGATCTCAAGTCTTCTGTTCTTTGTTGATGCTCATATTTATTATTATTATTTATATTTAACGTGTAGATGTAAAACGATCCCAATATAAATCCATAAACTCCTGCAGCAGACATACAGGCTAACCCTTTCAAATGTGAAAGACAGGCGCGGACAGTGCTCATTGGCAGGNCTGGGCTGTCGACCCAGACCCGTCCTCCCGACCCCCTCCACCCACCCTTTACGAAGTGTTGGACTTTGTTTTCTTTGGACGTCTGGAATCCGTCCCTTGAGGGGGGGGTTCTGTCACGATCTTGGTGTTATGTCACGGTTCTAGTTTTGTCTGTCTGGTAATGGGTTTTGTTTTGCCATTCGGTTCTCCCTATCTCTTGTTTTTCTTCCTGTGTTTTTCCTCCTGTGTCTGATTGTCTCATTGTATTCACTTATTGCCCTTGTGTTTCTGCCTCGCTTGCCCAGCTGTGTCTCATCCTCTGATTAGCCTTCTCTGTATTTAGTCTTGTCTTCCCCTGTGTGCCTTGTCGGTTCATTGCTTTTCCTGTCTCCCTCCATGTTGGTCACGATCGTTTTTGGTATTGTATCTTCCTCGTGTTACCTATGTGTTTCATGCCATGTTATTTATGTTCATCATAATCTGCATTTGGGTCCTACCTTTTGCCGAACCTTAACAGAATGAACCGACCAACTATGGACCCAGNGTAAATGGTAAATGGACTGTACTTATATAACGCTTTATCCAGTCTTTAAGAGCCCTCAAAGCGCTTTACATACTACATGTCATTCACCCATTCACACCCATTCATACAGAGCAGTGTACCTTACTCTAGGACCTAACATTCACACACATTCACACACCGTTGGCCATGCCATCGGGAGCAACTCAGGGTTAAGTATCTTGCCCAAGGATACATCGACATGTTGACTGCATGGGCTGGGATTGAACCCACAACCTTCTGGTTGAAAGACGACCACACTCCCTCACGGCCACAGTCGCTTGCTTTGGTTTTGAAACCCGCTTCCCTTTTAATCTGCATTTGGGTCCTACCTTTTGCCGAACAACCTCTGCTGCTAACAACCTCTGCTGCTAAATCCAGTGCGGAGAATAAACAGAAGGGCAACCATGGCAACCATGCATGCGCGAGAACTCTTCTTCGCTGCTTTTGGTGTATTTTGTGGCAGAAGTTCAGCGCCTCTTACAGGCCCGGCATATGTACTACAGCATCTCCAGCGGTTCGAGCTGTCTCGTGTGGACGGACACGTTTCTGGTGCCTATTGCGTTTGGACGGAAGACTTTTTTGATAACGATTTTGGTGCGTTATCGCCCTCGTGTGGCTGCAGCCTGAATCAGAGAGCAATTTATTCAGTAATAAATCAGCTTATGTAACCAGAGGTTTTATTTAGAATATAGACAAATATTCACATATTCCTCAATATTCATAACATAGTATATTATAATATAGTATTGGGCTTCACATCTGCATGCTGGAACAAATCGACAAATCACTTAGATTTCATGGGCATAGTGCTGCGTACCGGTACGCCGAACCGGTACTGGACTTGTAAAAAGTTTTGGTTCAAGTCTGGTTAAAACCGGAACGTTGGGAACCGGTACTTGGACTCGCAAAAAAACTAGCACTTACGTATATTCTCCTTTTTGTTCTAAACCATCTAAAACCTTCCATAGATCGAGAAATTTGCGCTGAGAAAAGACGAAAAACATTGTGTCGGCTTCTGATATGGCGGCCATTACTGAACTCACGAAGTCTCGCAAAATATCGCAACTGCTCGCGAGATCTGTGTGACGTCAAGGGAAGCTAGCGATGTGATTGGCTTAGACATAGTGGACAGCGTGGTCGAGTAGTAGTCACTACAGTGTATACTGTATAGTAGGTGTGTAACAGTGTAATGCGTATAGTCTACTACTCTACACTTTACCTTTCAGCAAAGTTTTAGGAATTAGGCTCAGTCAGCTCAGGGACTGTTTGGTTACTTTAGTTTGGTAAATTAAATAAATGTTTGAACTTTGTAGTAGTTCACTGTAGTTGCTGTCATAAGTCATTTGTAGACTAAGTGGCAAAAAGTNACTGTGGTACAGAAAAGATGTTGAGATGTACACTGATGTAATATGATCATGTATGATGTATACGATGTAATGCACTAACATGTTATGTCATGTATGTATGTTAAAACTATGTTTACAGTATGTAATCAATTGAATGTCGGATAAGATGTAGATACAGTGCTAGCTGTCGACTCTCTTGACACCTGACAGTTCTGATTCTGCACGACTATAGCTTCTCATGTTCAGATAACGAAGAACAAGTTCTTGTTGCTCGTATAACTGTAACAGGACGCCACGTTCGAATCAAGGAGAGAAGCCGTCGTGTGATAAACACGGGGCGAGTGTGCGGCTTGCAAACCGCGAAATACTGTCATACGACAAAAGTTTTTTTCAGAAGGGAACAGTGTGCGTAAGCGAAAGTAAAACTGCGACAGACCAAGTGTGCTCTTGCGACTTTGCGCCACCTGTGCGGGACGTACGATGTATACGGCCACATTCCACTGGTATGAGACGAGCCCCATGGTGTCACGACGCCGCACGCTCACGCTCACTCAGGCAGCGAATCGCGTTACTGCAGCTGCGCAACACAAAAATGAAGACAGGTAACTATACATCTGCGTATAATGAAAAAAGAGGCAGTACTGCATTGGTTTAATGTAAATTCTGTGACGTTGCTTTCATTCGTTTTTGTTATATTTTTAAGGAAAAGGCAAAAGTGTCACTCTGGTGTTTTAACCCAATTAAACTGTATTACATACAAATGTGACGAGCTAACGAATAAAAAAATTGTAAAGTCCCCTTGGTATTTTTATTTGTTCGATTCGCGAATCGGCGGTGTTCGGATCGTAGTGTCCGGTGACGAGGCAAAAGCCTCTGAAACTTTGTGCAAAAAGTGTTTGTGAAAAGTGTGCGATCCTCCGATTACTCGGAATGAAGGTAAAGCGAAGCAGACTAGACATACGTACACTAAACCTCCACACAACACCACGAAGGGCGGGTTGACATCGGTCCACGCGTAACCAGCTCCGACAATCTCACAACATGATTGTTAGACATCACCTACCAAGTCATCGTCATAAGTCATCGAATGACTGGCTACGCATGTTCGTCGACGTCGGTCGTCTCCACCTCTCAAGCCCGAATACCGGAAGTAGATAGCGCCTTTACTAGCATAATCCTCCGGCTAATGTGTCCTCGGCGCACAACTGGGCGGGTCTCGCAAAGCAAACGTCTTAGCATCAAGGTGGAACCTGGCAATCAAGCAAACACCCAGGTAACAGGATAGCAAACAACAATGCGGAAGCACCATCCTTCATCTTTCGCGGGGACTATGCGGTTTTCTCTTTGATACGCCTAGGTCGGGAGCAAACAAGAGCACAGATTTGCCCGTGGATATAGTGGTGTAGCGGGGATCGCAAGCGAACTGCAAACAACGGCTCCGGGTCAACCGGCTTATACAAACGCTCTGAAGCACTCGGAAGTCATTAACGCGGTATAAGTCTTCGGGCTGTGCTACAAAAAGCGAGAAAAAAGAGTTCGCGTTTACAGAGCTAGATACCTTCCAAAAATCTAACAAATCTTGTTTTACTCCTTATACGCATTCACGAATCAAAAAAACGCTCGAAGGTTCATGGCCAAGGGCTGCAAGCGCAAAATTTGGCGCTGAAGCTTGGCTTTTGAAAAATGTTCAGTGATTGCGAAGCGTATGGGCATGCGTCGTGATCCACAGTAGTTTACGGGCAACGGTACCGCTGTCTATTACGTGGTTGAGTCAATCGAAGTTTTTCAAACGGTCGAAGTTCTATAAGACGACGGTACACTCTGACTGTACAGTCACTACAGTGTATACTGTATACTGTAAGTGTTTTTTTTACATTTGTACTTTGTAGAGAAATGTAGACACAAGTTGGAAGGGAGCACAATAAACCTAACGAGTTTGAATTTTAGTTGATTATGAGTTTATTTTCAATTGATAATTAGCTCACAATAAGTTCACTTTAGTTACTCACACAACTTGACACAAGCCATGGGTTCAGGTCCGGACTTATAAGTCCGGACCTGAACCTGAACCTCTGGACTTGAGTCCGGACCTGAACCTGAATGTGAGTCCAGGTACGCAGCACTACATGGGCATCTATAGCAGACAAATACAAATTACAAATACAAAGTTTACTCAAAATTGTGTCACACATGTCTGCCCCATGTTATTCATCAAACTCCTTTTAAAATTTGTATTTTTTGACTCTACTGTGACATGTTTACAGGCCCGCCCCTCCCTACACGCAGATCACGCAGACTACGTGGGGCCTCACCTCGCGGATTAGGCCTCACCTCGAAGCGCAAATGCGCTGCACCTTTATGCGCTTATGCGGCGCAATTACTGTAAGCACGCCAGTTTGGAGGCTCCGAAACCCCCCTCCCCAAAAAGCATAATAGGGCCTCTTTAAAAAGTCCAGTTTTTCATACAGCATTAATCCCCCTCTCTGCAGAAAGTCTTATGTAATAGCAGAGAAGCTTTTAAAGGCCTTAGCTTCTGTATGCTGTTTTGCTGTCACAATATTTATCGTCACAGGGCATGGTTTAGATGCAACATGTAAAATGTAAAGTATGTTAGTGAAGTGGCTTGGTCTTGTGATCGTATTGTAGCATCATTAAATATGTAAGGCTACTTTCATGACATTCATCTTCATGAGAGATCAGAACAGAGTCTTTCAGCCTTAAGAATTAATGACATCTGAACACATGCATGCAGACAGAGAGAGAGAGAGTCTGCCTCACTTGAAGCATTTCAAATATGTCTGCGGCTTTTAATTAGGGCCCAGATTACTTGTGCTGCTTGATTTTGTTTTATTTATATATATTTGCACAAGGGCATACAGTATATCAGTTCATCTTCAGTAAACATGTACACACTCAGGGTGAGTACACACTCACCCTGTTCTGTCTCAATTGTACAGATCACCTCAGATAGCTTTACAGTAACAACTCTTGTCTACTTGCTGTTGACATTCATATGGTTACTGTCTTGCTAAAATATTTTTGGTGTGCTTTTATCTAATGGAAAGTTGGGATTCATCATCCAGACATTTGCAATGAGAGACCTCGCCAAGAGCCCGAAGACAGAGGAAGAGTTAGAGTATTTGTTTTATGCGTACCTCTCCAAAACTGTTATTTAGTTAGAAGTGTTACCATGGTGTAAAAAATGCTCCAATAAAAGCATGTTATTTTTGATGTAAAAGAAAACTAAGGTGGGAAAGATTTGAAAACCAAGCAAACGTAACCTAGTTTTAAAAGATTTTAACCTCTAAACCCAACCTAATGTTGCAAACTATTTTTTCTAAATCTACAGAGACTGTCGCTTAGTTTGCAAAGCTGAAACCGCGTCCCTTCAGCTATCCAACCAAAGCCACTCCCCCAAATGATATTCCCATGTATCATCATGAACATACTGTATACAACAAACACAGCTAAAGGTGAAGGAATGAGTTTTAAATCCAGAAATGAGTTAACATTTTAGCACTCTTTGGTTTGCTCATCTCTAGGTCAATGTTTTTTTGAATGAGTTAGATGGTTGGTTAGATGCTCGAAATAAGGTCACATAAAACATAGAATACTTCAATAGAAACCCCACTGGTGAACAGCAGTTGCTAACAAGTGACTGAATTAAACTACTAAACATTGTCACACCACACAATAGCCCCCTTTAGCTTGACAGTGGTGACATGAAGTCATAGGAGGTTTTCTATAGCATTACGTTAGCGATTTACTTAATTGAAGTGATGTCATGTGTGTATTGTTGGTTAAATAACAGGGCATTTTATTGTTAAGCTCATCATGTCCTTTATTTATGTAGAGATACAACAATTTGCATATAGTGACTAATAACTATAGCTGCTACATTAATGTTGTGCAGTAAAAAGTACAGTATTTCATTTAAGATATAGTGAAATTGAAGTACAATAAGGGAATGTAGATACTCTAGTTAAATACTTGAGTAAAAGTACATACTGTAAAGGGTCTAACGGTAACTTCAATAATACATCATATTTGCTTTAATACTTTCAAATAAACAATGAAATTAAAAAATGTTTTTTAATTTGAATTATAGAGGGTGAAAACTCTTCCCTGTTAAAGTATCCTTTACAGACACTATGAGACAGAGATAGCTATCAATATCAGATCCCATATCAGCACATCCTATCTGATTCACCCCAAAAAGGGCATGATGACATTGATTTAAAAAAGCCTGTAAGCATTATCTTCTTCAATCACCTCGATGGAGTAGGTGGGTTTGCTTGATGAAATTAAGTACATCAGAACAAACCAGATACAATCGAGTCCCAATGATGATCATTAGCATTAGCGCAGTGAGCATCTCGCCCCACCAAGGGTAAACAGAGAGCTGATACTGAGCCTGCTGCTGGGGCAGAGCATCTGGAAGGATGGCAGGGCCAGTCCATCTTTCTCTTCCATCTATGTTTGAAGTTGACTCATGTTTTGATACAGATGTTGGCACATTAGAAACACATAAGTGAGGTTAACCTAGGGGGCTAAATCAGACTGGATTCTGGCCAGAAGCCATGTCGAGGTGCTAAGGGTGCACTCTGTCCCTGAGACGGCTCCCTCTGACCAACCAACCGCACAGTCCGCTGGCCTGAGAGTCCTGTGGACCATGCATGCCAGGCATGCTGGGATTTGTGACAGCTGTGGGCAGAGAGAAGAGACATTCGCTTAGTCTTGGCAACTGGAAAGAAGGGACAGGTGGAGCAGAGATCATCCGATTGAGTCTTGCTTGCGTGAGGGGGTTGAGTCAGCCAAAGCCTCATATTAGCATCATAATGCAGAAATCCAGTACATGACCTCTATCAGGGATGCATGTTGAGGCCTGAACAACAGTGACCGATGAGGGGACACGACATGACAGTTCACTGTACATTTTTCACTCATTAGTGAAGGTAGAAAAAGCTTTATGGACATAAATAGATGTACTTTAAAGATAAGATATTATTAGCCCCACTTAAGCACTAACCCCCGCCTAAATTAAAACGTACATGTAATATGTATTTTTATTAAAAATAGACTGCACATCTGATTAATTCTGACCTTGGGTGTGGCTTCAAAAATATTTAATTAATCCATTCACATTCCCCTAAACCCTTGAGGTGCCAGGTTTCATCTTTAGAAAGGCTGAGAAACAGTTAGCCTTTACTGTCATTCCTGCATCTCCTGCATCCTCCATTTGACTCTAATTTAACAGAACCTGCTAACCTCAAGTCAGGGTTTTTTTGTTCTTTCAATTCAAATAAAAATCTATTTGTACTTGTTAAAAACAAATATAAAACACTTAACATTGACTAAGTGAATTGTGTGGCTTTTAAAAAGACAATATCATGTAAATATGATTGATTCTCATCATAAACAGAAGAGTGTATTATGTTATTACGTTTTGTCTTTAGCTATTTTCTCATAGCTAGATACAAATAGAGATTAGGTCTGCCCCAGAAGTGGAAATACTGTCTTGTGTAAAGCTTTTGATCATATTGTGCCTATATTTAAGCACATATGACATATTTGAGCACAATAACTTATAATTACTGTCTATTTTGGGCAGAATATAAGATGATGGGTGTATGGAATGTGCTATGACTGTAGAGTCCTAGTGCTGAACAAAAGAAGAACAAGCTACAATAGATCAGCATCATGCAAACAGATTGGACAAGATGCAGATATGACAGATGTGCAAAATTCGGCTACCCTGAATGATTTAAATAATGAGCAGATTAACAGGGTTGATTCTGTGTGTGTGCGTGTGTGTGCGTGTGTGTGTGTGTGTGTGTGTGTGTGCGTCTGCGTGTGCGCGCGCGTGTGTGTGTGGGTGTATGTGTGTGTGTGTGTGTGTGTGTGTGTGTGTGTGTGTGTGTGTGTGTGTGTGTGTGTGTGTGTGTGTGTCTGGGTCTGGGTCTGGGTCTGGGAGAGAGAGAGATAGAGAGGAGGGCAGAGACAGAAAGGATGTGCTTGCTGGTGCAGGATGACTGACATTTTATCTCTGACACTAAATGAGAAACATATAGCCGCTGTTGTTTTGACACCTTTCTGAATTGAAAGCACTGGCCTGCAGCCACTCTCGTCCTCAACTAGACTCTGAACCGGTGCCTTTCTTTGATTTTCTAAAAGATGGAAGAAAGACCTTGTCTCACCAGGCCTTTTATTCCTATTCCCTTTCTTCTGCATCGTTCCAGATGTTTTAGCATTCTTCTATCGCTGACACATCTCTCCTTCCTCCTGACTCTATTCACCATGATTCATTTTTGATTGTAGAGAAACCACCTGCCTTTATTTCCAAAGGAACCTGGGTCAAGAAGCCTTTGAAATGCAGCCTGTAAAGATGCATCCGCTCTGCTCTGAGTCCACGCGTCGCTTGCTCATGCCTGCTGTCAGCTCCCATTACCTAATTGGAATTGAGATGCATCTGGCCTGCGTTTTTGTCTGCACTGCACTCCATGGAGATACCCTCCCAGCCTCCCCCCCTCGCTTGTTTTCATACCATGAGAGGCTTTTCTTTACCCTGATGTGTGGTCAAACAGTCGTTTACATAGATAAGAAAATGAGAGATGGCACCAAGCAGATCACAGCTGTCTGCAGGGAGGCAGCTCCTGCGGTTCACTACGGTTAATAAGAGCCCTGTTTAATTCATGAGATCTGTCATGGTACAGTGGCTTCATCTTCGCTGCTGATCAAAATTACAGCAGCTTCCACCTCAAACTCTTTTTTTCTGTCAGGATCAGTGACCTTGCATCTCCATGCCCGGGATCCAAGATGATGAGGATGATAAATGTGCACTAAGTTTACATAAATGCGTCATAAAGCTGGATGTGCTACGTCACCATGCATGAAGCTTGAATCACATTATTGATAGTGTTCACCCCTGCCTAGTAATTCCTCCTTGCCAGAGGGAAATATAAGTAGCCTGTCGCATCAAATGGATTATAGCTCATTAATATCCATTAGAAACTAAAGGCAAATGACACAAATTTGAAAGGGTTTGAGGACAGCTTTTATAATAAAATGAGCGCTCTGGAAGAGAAAGAAGAGAGTTCATTATACAAGATAACTCTGTTCCACTTTAAAGCTCATATTCAGTGGTGCTTTTATTCATCTGCACAATTTTCACTCACATGGAAATAAAGGCAAATGTGAAGGAGATCAATGTATGGCAAAAGGAAATCATTGATTGGTTCAAAGTCCTTGTTACTTTAAAAATAATACAGGAGTCTGAATTGAAGAGCTTTTATTGGAGGTTACATTACATTACATGTCACTTGTTAGACGCTTTTATCCAAAGCGACTTACATACTCAATACTGTGGGCAATCCCCACAGGAGCAATTTGGGGTGAAGTGTCTCAGGGACACAACGACATGCTGACTGCAGTGGGGTTTGAACCTGTGACCCCCTGATCCCAACACCAACGCACAACCCACTGCACCACACGCCTTCCTACTTACTGTATATCAATTTTCTGTGAGTTTTTCAAGAGATGTCTACTGTGAAGCACTTTGAACTGCAAGTCTTGTATGAAAGGGGCTATACAAATAAAGATTATTATCATCATCCTTCTATTTTGTTCGACCTACGATAAATGAACTGTATGAGTGCTATCAGCAGCTTTAATCTAACTTTACATTTACTAAAGCTTAGAATTTTCTTTTCATTTGTATATCAGTTTTTTCTTTGTGTCTTTGTTGTGATTTGGTTTTAAAAATATGAGTTTCTATTAAGAACAAAGGGCATCTGTTTAATGAAATAAGCCGATACATAAAAGTATAGAAACTCATATTTTTAAAACCAAATCACAACAAAGACACAAAGAAAAANATTGATCTAGAACCGCCACTGCTATGGATAATCATTTTCAGTGACCAAGCCAACAGAGAGAAAGCTTTACTCTGGAAAAGGCGCAGGTTGAACCAAACTCAGAGTCTACAGCTAATGGCTCTGTCAGAATGTATTTGACTGCTTTGAGCTCACATCAGCATGTGAAAGTCATGTAATGCTGTAATTAGTCATTCTCTTCAGCTGAGGCTCATCAACTAAGGCTTATGTGAGTGACATCTGACTTGTAGGTCTTTCAGAATATAAAATTAATGACACATTTTACTGACTAGTGCAGGGCCCTTTAGGATTTGCTCGTGTCGCTGCTTCTTGTGCTTTGAAGTGAGTCTATGCACGTGTTAGCGGTAGCAGGACTACACAATACGCAACATGAGTCCAAACGCTGCCATGTAAAAGCTTTCCCCAGATGTTATGAACCCATTGGAAAAAGTTGAAGTTTAGACAGGCCAACATTATTTGTAGGTATTGGCGGTTCGCAACCAACTATTTGGCTCATGACCTATCAGACTGGAGTGTGGAGCAGTAGATTAAAATAAAGTTAAATCACAATTCACTTCTCTAAATGATTCTAAACTGTGGCTGTGAGGTAGTGCGATTGATTGGAAGGTTGTGGGTTCGATCCTTGCAATCAACATGTCGATGTATCCTCGGCAAGGAACTTATTGTAAACGGTGTGTGAATGTATGGATGTTAGCCTAATTGAGTAAAATATCATTGCTCTGTATGACTGGGGTGTGAATCGGTGAATGATGACATGTAGAATGAAAAGAGCTTTGAGGGGTCGTAAAGACTTGATATTGAGCTTTATAATATAAATAATATATCGTTAGATCGTTGATCTCAATGGGATTTTTTCACCTGGATAAATAAAGGCTACAATAAATACATTTACTTAAACAGATATATATAAAAAAAGAAAGAATTGGTTTATTTCAATTTTTTTTCTACATTTGTCAATACAAAATATATTTTCTACACTCTTGATGTTAGAATGGCGGCTGTGGCTCAAGAGGTGGTCATCCATCAAACCCCGCTCCAGCAGTCAACATGGCTCCCTGGGAAAGATACTTGAATTGATCCCGATGTGCAACATGTGTGTGTGAATGTTCTTCTCCCTGAGCAGGTGCACCTTGTATGGCAGCATCTGTATACATGTGTACGCTTGGGCGGATGCACTTTCAGGGGTCACAAAAACTGGAAAAGCACTGTATCCATTTGTGTAAACATTCTTAGCCCTTCTGGCCCCAAGTGTTTGATCTGGGTCACTGAATCAGGGTGTGTAGCTCAGTTTGTCTGTCTACACCTCTAAGACATTTGTTCAACCAGCATGGATTCAGAGACTGAACTGAATCACTCTGCAAGGTCACATATCAACATTCAAAGATTCAAAAGCTTTATTGTCATACAGTATGCATAGTACAGTAGCTACAGTGAAGTTATGGCAATGCAAATCTTAAGTCCCAGGCTCCCCCAATAATGCAACATTAATATATATAAGACACAAAAATGGATTAGGCTTACTGTAGTTAATAGATAAATTAGTGAGCAAACAGATCATATTAAGGAGTTATGAAGGCACACTGAAACATTGACTAATTGTATTATGTCAACAGATTTCACATAACTGTATTAGATTATATTTCTTAATATTATTGCTTCCAACTCACCTAATAGTCTTATAGCATGTGGGATAAAACTATATCCTGAGATGTACCTTTCTTATATTTGATTGAATACATTTGTTCGCTGGCCTGCCATTTTACAGATTTTTCATATTGTCACAGCGTACACTCAAAACATTTTGAAACGTTGACTTGTATTATTATAAATGTATTATGTAAACAGATAACACATTAGGTTAGTTGAAAGCAATAATATTAAGTTTAAATAAAAAACAATAGGTTCAAGTTCATATTATTGCATTGAATTAACCTAATACAGTATGTGGAACCTGTTGACGTAATACATTAAATTATCGTCACTGTTTGGGTATGTCACAGACAAGAGGACAGTAAAGAAGTCACACCTAATGCAATAAAGCCGCTAGATCTGTGGTCGGCCGTTTTGAGAATGATGGAGGCTTTGCTATTTTGAGGTCCTTATCAGAGTCATGGAGGGCCAAACACTCCCAGCACTCAGACGGACCCTCGGCCCCCGCAAGGAGCCGTGGGAGGAGGGCAGCGAGGAAACAGCATGAGAGAAGGTTGGCGAGGGATGGAGACAAGGGTATCTAGCAGAGTATTTATATCCCTCATGTCTCACATCTAACACAGTGATAGACAGGCAAACTGAAAGCTTCTGTCACACTAAATTCTCTATGGCTGCATCTTGCCCTGTGCCCCCCCTTCCCCGAAAGTCAAAAACTGAAAAATAATCTGGACTATTGGATTTCTTTGGGTTAATAATAGCTTTTTTCCGGTCTTGGTAATTCTCATCCAGGCCCGTAATGTCAGGCTTGGGGGAATCATAAGCTTGGAAAATAAAAATAAACTATAAAATAAATTCAGATCAAAGAAATAGGGCGTTTTTCTCTCAGAGGGACAGAACATGTCTCAATATATAATTTCTCATGCTTGACAAATTAGTCATGGAAACATCAAGAATAATGCTGCCATGCTGTTATCATACAACCGCTTTACATTTAGCACCGTTCTTCAGCCCCAAGGCAGAACCTTGATCCTGAAGGGGAAAAGCAAGTCAAGGCTAAAATTAGACCAGCATACGAGTGTGAGAAGGTACATCCTAACACAACAACATGGCTTGTATTGTGTATGCTCATTTCATGCTGTATTAAGAAATAGGGTCTCAAAATAAAGCACATCAGCGGTTATGAGCGCTTGAAATATTTATTGCAGTGATTCTGGATAATCATAAATTGAGTGTCAATGGGTGTGGAGGATTTCCCACCTTTGTTTACCTGTCAAAATAAATCAACAAATGAATAAACAGGGGGCGGTGAAAAATGTGAATCCTGGATCACAGGAGGGTCCAGGTTGTGCTGTGAGATAACAGTGAGATCAATAAATCACAGAGCGGTGTTTATATGTATAATGCTGCGGAACTGCTGCTCGGATCAGTGTACACAGGCAGTCACACACACACACACACACACACACACACACACACACACACACACACACACACACACACACACACACACACACACACACACACACACACACACACACACACACACACACGAATAAACAAGCAAACAGATAGAGAGAAGGTCTGTGCAAAGTGTGCCAGATGGCTCTGTGGGAGGTGGTCAGGGAGGATGAAACGGGTGAAACCCCCTTGGTGAGCTTACGTGAGATCAACCAAGCACACACACATTTACCCTCTCGCACAAGACAAGTCATTACCGCACAGTAAGAAGGAGCGTGTTACAGTGAGGCACAGATGCTTTTTCAGGAAATACTGGGTCTTAGATGTAAGTCTTTAAGTCAGGTCTAAGACATTCATACAACAATGCACCATGTTCATGTTAGAAAGCCTCCCATCAAACAGGAAATGAGTAAAGGTGGATAGACACCTGGTAGAAAGATGAAAGTGAAAATACTGGTTTAGAGCAGATTTTCATCATAAAACATGTCCATGTAACTTCTAACTGCACCATGCCTTCCCCTTTAGCATGCATAGGATTTTGTATTTGACGGTCAAAGAGACAGGACTGTTTACTTACTATTTAAAAAAACTCAACATACTGAGTACACATTAATAATATATTTGGCAAAGCACAGTGTTTCTATAACTTCACACACACCAATAGGAAGGCTCAGTAAATCAGACACAGTACTGAGTCAGGCCTCAGGCAGTGAGATGCTGCTGCTGCAGTCCACGGTACAGTGATAACCGGTGAGAAAATGGAAAGTTGGGCCTGGCCTCGGGATGAACGGATGAATCTGACAGGAAACAGGGGCTCCCAAAATAACCTGAAATACGTTCATACAGTTTTATAGTATTTGGTCATCATTCAACGATGTGTTACATTCATCAAACATTATAGGACACATTTTTGATTTTAAATATTAAAATCATTTATTTATGCTGTGCCTGTCAATATCCTTGTGTACAAACAGCTTGGGCCATATCATTATGTTTTTATATGTATTCATTTTGCTCCACCAAGATACTTTTCCCTTGTAGATTGACCGAAGGAAATCTCCTATACTTGGGCCCAACAGTAAATCACCTGTCGACTTCTTAATGAAAATATTTCCCAAATTGGGATCAGTCAAGTATATCTTATCTTATCTTTATATTACATGCTAGTATAAAAGAAGGACAACAATAACTAACAATTTCATTTGGGAAGGACTGTGTAAAATCATGTGGTTCTGTTAAAGTACTGTGATGTATAACAGTGTCTTAGCCCAGCTTTAATGTGTATTATCTTTACACATCAGTCCAAAATGCATGCCACTTCCCTGCTGAATGGGAACCCTGGAGCTTCTCTATTCTGAATGAATATAATTCAGCCTATTGTGTCAGATAAATTAAGTTGGACTTTTGGTTCCATCGCAGAAGGCCTACGCATTTGTTCTCAGTGACACAAAAGTCAGATATCTGCTATCCCTTGCCGCTCCTTCAGCGTATCGCTCTTAGGACTGAAGGTCTTTCAGAACTCAAGACAGGGCTGTAAATCTCTCTCTGGCTCGCCATAGTATGCCTGTTCATTATGTAACTATTTCCTCTCCTTTATGTTGAGAGAAATGGCTGAAACCTTTACTTTGAGCCTATATGACCAGACAGATCAGGCTGTTAAAAAAACAAATGTGTGAAATAAGGAGAAATAAAGGACAAACTCTGTATCTCTGGGAGGCGTGTGGTGCAGTAGGTTGAGTGTTGGTGTTCAGATCAGGGGGTCACAGCAGGTTCAAACCCCACTGCAGTCAGCATGTCGTTGTGTCCCTGGGCAAGACAATTCACCCCAAATTGCTCCTGTGGGGATTGCCCACAGTATTGAGTATGTAAGTCGCTTTGGATAAAAGCGTCTAACAAGTGACATGTAATGTAATGTAACCTCCAATAAAAGCTCTTCAATTCAGACTCCTG